>NC_056741.1:295129865-295429865 GCF_019279795.1 Protopterus annectens | reverse complement strand
CAGTATCTAGCAATCTCGAAGCTTCAAGTGACAAATAAGATCTGGGTAACTAGCACTAGGCATGATGGGATAGAGTCTAGCCTTGAGCCAATAGAAGCTCTCGAGCTTTAGAATATGGCCGAGTTGGAGCCGATGTTCGGCTCCGAACCCAACCTACAAAAAGGAAGGTGAGATAGGGACAACATAACATGGGAAATTTTCCCATTCTGCGCCATATGGAGCTGTTGCTTTTAACCTTTGAATTTTTCAAAGTTCGATCATTTGGTGTCAACCATATGACATTCAAATTTTGAAAAGTTTGAATAATTAATAGGGACCCATGAAAAGGTATCACCAAGTTAGATCTTGAAAAGGCAGGAGGACAGAAATAACTTCCAAACTTACAGCAAAGTACAAGGTATCACTATCTTTCGAATGGATACAGTGTGTAGTGTAATACTGGCCTCATTTTCAGAAATGGACAGCCTGAATTACAGGTTTACGCTTTACTTGGTGCTAAGTATGTGTCTAAAAATTAGAAACCAGAAATATGGCTGTGTGAATTAACCAAACATAACAGCTGATGTTCGAATAGATCACTTTTACAGTAGCTATAACTATATGGGACATATCCGGCCAAGGAACAGACATCTGTCCAGCCAACTTTTTGCACACTATAAGTCCAACCTTAGAATGAATGTACATGCTTGTATCAGAGGAACATACTATCATGAAAAAACTCAAAGCTTTTTTGTCCAGAAGAAAGGATGAAGCCGGAAGTTCTAGAACAGCATATCATATCTGGAAGGAAAAAAGTAAAGTAGAGTATCCCACTCCAGCCAAGAAAAGAGCAGGAAGAAAAAGGGGGGGTGGGGGTGGGAGGATGCTAATACTAAGTTATATTATGTTAGTATCCTAAGTTCTTTATTAGACCACTGTTGCAATAGCTGTAAATATGTGATATGATTGCCATGGCGTAGCAAGAAAGAGTGGACAGAGAAGAATTAGAATGTAGAAGTCCTTCATGGATGTCTTGCAAATCCAGTTGCAGATCTAAAGGCTGAATCATGTTTGTGTTATGTAGTAAAGCTGTACACAGAAGACTAACATACAGCCAAGGATACTAACATAGGATAAGCCAAGAATTCTTCCCTTTCCAAAAAGCCTTTGACTTTCTAAGATGGGCTTTTTCCATGGGCAGATTAAGAAAATTTGATAGCTAGACAAAAGAATCTAGAAACTGGTTGTTAGATTGCTCTTTCTTTTTGCCTTCAAAACAGGCAGAGTTACTGACATTTTCTAATTTTTTTTATTCCTCTGCAGGTTGAATCATAACTGTCTATGAACATCTAAAATATGAATAATTCTTTCTGTTCCATATTTAGATTCAGGATAAAACACAGGGAGGTGAATGATTTGATTCAAGGTAAACTTTGAAACAACCTTTGACATAAAGGAAGTATTATTTTTAAACTTCACCCCCTGTCTTTGTGAAAAATCAGAAAAGGATGCATAAACACAAAGGCCTGCAAGTCAGATATCTGACTAGCTGAAGCTAGGGCAATAAGAAAAATTGCCTTGCAAGACAGAAATTTTAAAGATGCACTGGTTGCAAGTTCAAAAGGGGAGAAAATTAACTTCTGCAAAGCAAAATTAAGAAGCCAAAGAGGGGCCACTTGTTTTCTAAGTGGTCTAATATGCATCCATCCATCCATACATCCATCCGTTTATCCATCGATTCATCCTTCCACAATCCCTTTTTCCCATTTTTGCACATGGGATCAGGGTGTCACTTCAACAGTGACAATCATCCAGAACCAATGTTTACTCTGCTATGTGACTAATATTCACAATATGCACATCCCCTTTCAAAATGTTTTAACTTAGAATAGAAGAAGAAAAGGAGGAGCCAAAGGCAGATAAGCTGAAATAGCCAGAAGTTCTAGAAGTGTACACTAGGCTTGAGTTGAAAAATTCACACAAGTGTTGAAGTAACAGTTAAGTCCCTTACTTGTGATGGCTCTTGTTTTCTTTTATGGCACCATCTTGAAAATCATTTCAGTTTGGTGAGGTATGCTTTTCTAGTGGCAGGTTTTCTAGCTTTATTTTATACCTGCTGTATGTCCATTGAGAAAAGGTGCCAAAATGGGATCAAAAGCTATCATCCATATTGACAGATGTAGGTTTTGATTGCTGGAATGGATTAGGAATTACTTGTCGTATGTGAGGTGATCCACTCTGCGAGGAAGTTGTTGGTAGCTGTCTTTGGCTAAATGCACGAGAGGGGAGAGATAATGTTATCTGGGCCAAAAGGGAGTTACCATAGGTACCTCTGGAAAATCAAACCTGATCTTTAGAAGAACTTCAGAAATCAGAGGAAAGAGAGTAAAGACACAAAGGAAAATTCCCATTCATGGGAAAAATGCATCTGTTTTCCAGGCCTTTTTGCAATGTGCCCTAGAACAGAACAGAGTACATTTGCCATAGAGATAGTAGGCAAACATATCAATTTGGGGAATTTCCCCATAGATGTACAATGTCCTTAAAGATGTCAGGGTGTGACATCCACTTGTGAGGGTCTACTCTGGATCTGCTGAAGGTGTCTGCAATAATATTCTGCTCTGACCGAATATATATAGCATGGAGAGTAAGGTTGTTCTGAGTTGCTAGTTTCTTGACAGTCACATCTAGTCTGCATGGAGGTATGACTTTTGCCCCCTTGTTTGTTTATATACCACATTACTGTAGTGTTGTCTATTATCATTGGCAGTAATGTCAGGGTTCACAGCTCACTTAGAGCTCTGATAGTTTTTATTAGAGACATAATTTTCTTGAGATTTATGTGATCTTTCTCGAAATAAGTCTCCCACAACACTGGTCCATAAGCACACTTCATAGAATGCATGGTGACCTGTGAAGTAGAATTTGTTATCTTCAACAGAGATGATTTAGTTCCAGTCTTCCTGGAAACAGGAGTTTTGGAGTCAAGGGAAACAGAAGCAAATGCACCCCAAAGCATCTAGAACATGGAGAATAACTACTGGTTTATGTGAATCCATATTCAATAATTCATATTATCACAGTATCTCAATAATTCATAGTATCTGTCCTGAGATTTTGACACCTCCTTACCCTCTCATTTAAAAAAAAAACTTTCATTTTTTGAAATAGTATCTCAAAATGAGAGGTAAGTATGAGTGAAGGGTGTCTTTTTGTTTTAGACAAACAAGGGGTGGGTGAGGATAGCTGAAAAAAGTGAAATCAAGACCCTCTGCGCCAGATTCCGAAAGATCTCCTATATCTGACAAAGAACAGTATCACGTTCTGTTAACTGGTAGAAAATTAGAAAAGAAGGATGAAAAGATGTGAAAACCTTAAACATGCAAAATTATATCAGACCTCTTGAAAAGGTTTGTGCATAGAAGGGGTGGAAGGAGGAGACAAATGCTATGTCTTTTGAGCCCTCTTTTTAGGGTGTTCCAGTCTTAAAGTTTTAGGGGTAGCATCCAAAAGATGACCTCCTTAAGAGATATGGCAATGTCCTCCCTCACAAAAACTTGGTGAACATGACTTTTACCTTCAGATATTATAATCCTGGGTTCTCCCTTTCCAGTGCCAGCCTAATGTACAGGTCTGACAGGACATGCTTAATTCGCAATCATAAGCAGCCTCCTGAGGGGTCATACCAGTGGGACTAGATGAATTGGACTGATGGTTCGAGGATTGCAAAAGCACTTCAGATGAGGCAACAGATCCAAACCATCGGAAAGAAGGCAAAGTCCAAAATTCCTAAAAAAACTTTTTAATGACTTTTTTCTTTTTCTTCTAAAGAAGGTCCATTGAAGGAAAGTCCATTGATATGGTCTCTCATGCCAACTCTTTTTAAGAAATATTTTCAGGTACTTTACTTTGAGGATATAGCAGTAAAGGCAAATGTGAACAGGAGTCAACACTGTGTTGGTCACCGAAACATAAGCAATGTTTAGAAAAAAAAATTCTTCTTAAAAAGGAAGGTTCCCTAGTGAAGATAATTGTCTGTCCAAATTGTGGCTGAAGCTGACCAGTAACACTAAAGGTGCTGAGCTGATGAGATGTCTGGCTGGGTATACATACAGTAAGAAAGGCATGAGCATTTTCATGCCTGTACATTCCTCTTATACCAGCATAAACATTCATGCTAAAGGAGTAGGTTCAGTGCTTGAAGAAGGAGCTCAAAGCGTTGTAGACTGTCCAGTCATCAGGTCCTTGGCAGCAAACATCCTATATAGTTACACATACTTTGCTGTATGGATACCTGAGATATAGCCACGGTGTCTCTTGCTGGCCTTGAATGGTCCTTGTACCTTGGACATAAAACTACTTATACCTTTGTACCCACTTGAAAGGGCAATCCACAACTCTCATGAGCCTGCAGATGAGGCCTACACATTTTCCACCTTCTGCATGGTATACTTATCCATACAGAACCAGTCTACAATGCCAGTGTCATGAAGACCTTGGCCTGTAGTGGTAACAACGGCCTGTTGTTTTATACATATTAACTAATGTTGTGTCACACTGTATCATAGTTTTGTGACTCTCTTGCATACACTTCTCACACGTGAAAGTGTTTCAAACCCCTTTTCTTCAATATATATATATATATATATATATATATATATATATATATATATATATATATATATAGTAAAGGTGTTGTGCACCCCACCTTGGGTGGGTGTGAAACACGTCTGTGTGTGAGACTTACCCTGTTGATGAAATGAAAGTTTGGAGACTGAACTTTCAAAGCTTATTGCTCGATGTTCAGCCATTTGATGGTTAGCCCATTCGATGGCCAAACATAGACCCAGTTACAGCCAGAGCTTCAAACATGTGCTGTAAGTATACATTTATACTGCCAGTGAGAGGTATACAGAGCTAACATTTATATATTTATTTTTTTCTATTTATCCACTAGGCTAGTAGCCTCTTTTCAAGGGAGATTTGTACTACTAATGGAAATTTAGCCAAGGCATCAGAAAACTTCCCCTTCACTTTTTTTAGGTGCTGTGAAATCTTTTACATCCACCTGAGCTACCATCAACTCAAGCAGATGGGACCTTGGCTGAATGTCTCATCCGAAGGACAACACCCTCAGGAGTGCAGCACCCTCTCATGCTGCACTGTAATGTCAGCAATTGGTCTACCTGGTGTGGGAAAATAACTCACAGCCTTCCGCACCAAAGGCGAGTATGCTACCTGTTGCTCCACTGAGACTGCCATACTATAGGCATACTAATACCCACTTGGTGTATCAGATATGGATACTTCTGGTGCACGCTAAAGTCCGGCCTCAAGGATCAACACCACATTGTAGGACTGTGAGAAATCTGTACTACAGCCTCCGAGGCCAGAGCAGAGAATGCAGAGCTGTACAGGAGGAGGTTGGAGTGCATTTCCAGGTGATGGGTGAGTAATCCTGCTTGTTACAATACAGGTTTGAGTATCCTTACACCTCTTACTAAGCATCCATGTTGCAGACTGTTTATGTAGTATGTTTATAACTGTTGTTTGTAACCACAGTATTTGTCCTTTACTGGTAATTCAGCACCAGTTACCATAGATCAGTACCAACAACATGCACTGTGATGCACAACCCTTTTTTTAACCATTTACAAGAAACGCGCTGTATTACAACTGGATGTCTGTGGAATTTTGCCCTCCCAGTCATTATGCCTTTATACACAAATATTTCCCACCAAGGTATAAAGGTCTGGGTATACTCGTCCCTTTCACAGCATGCACCTGCCAATTAGCAAGGAGTGCACACAGCAGAATACTTCCTGATCTGCTCCACTGTGCTTGGTATCATACAAGGAAATGGTTTACTACAGCCTGAGAACTGCTCCATTCATTGCTCACTGCATTCAGCAGTTTGTATGGGTGTTTGAGGATCAGTGGTTGTTTGATTGCAGTTGTACTGTCAAAGCAGTGCAACATGTTAAGTGTTTCCCTTTCAGGTTGTATGTACTGATTTATGTGGGTTCTACTCCCACCATAGGATACTGGATCAGGTCAGCATTAGCATGAGGGGGCAAGGTTTTATTACACTTTGAATTACAGTGGCCATCATGGGTATAACACAATAATAAGTTTACAATGTAGTTTTTCATTTTATGTCTGTTTTTTCTCACCCACCCTGTTTGTCAGTGTACTTTCTTTTACATATTTCTGGTTTGTTGTTATGTACTTTTTCTCCTTTTATTTTACAGTTATATGCAGCAGCATCTATCGGTATGTCAAGAACTTCCAGCCCTACCCTCAGTGAGTGACCAACATAAACCTCAACTGCAGGCGAGCCTGCCACTGTCATCTCTCCAGATCATACATCACTTGTGGCTGACAGGTCATCTAGCCCTGCAACAAACATGGGACCTGTTGTTTCCATCTAGGCCAGTGGCAGTGGGGGTGACCAGTATATAACACAAAGGCAGCTGGCAGAGATGGTGAAGGATATGGTCAATCAGTACCTACATTTCTGCATTGGCCAACTTGTGAACCTCCTCCCGTAGCTCAGAGAGTTGTGTCCTTACCCATCACTGAGTGCTCCATCAAGCCAGGGCCCAGTGGTGTGGGAACACAGTGTAGAGTATAGCCTCTACTGGGACATCAGGACATAAGTGGCCAGGAAGATCAGTGGAACAGCCCTATCCTATCACTTATCACCCTGTTCCTCTCCCTTTTCTGTGTGTATTCCTTCCTAATTTGTTCTCCAGTTTTCCCCATCATCATTGTCTTTTCTCTATTCATATGTTCTTAGGTTCATAGGTCTAAGTTATAGGCAATCACTCTGAAGACTATTACAAACCTATCCATAAACTCTTATTCAAAAGATCCCTCTAACCTCAAGCAGTGCAAGATAAGACAAACCATGAGAGAATCTGAGGCTGCCGATCCAGTTATAGGTGTCCCTTAAAAGTGGTAAGGATGTTACCTTGCTTGACATATAGTTTGTTAGAGAGTTAAGGAACATGTTGGGATATGAATCTATAATGCCAAATGTATCTGTTGATTAAGGTTTATTTGAGGTATTGTTTGTTTTATGAAGGAATAGGAGGTCAAAGAAGGTTGAATCTTTCAAGGTTCAAAATATTGGACACAGATCTCCATGGGGGGGGGGGTCTATAATAGACTGAGTACAGAGAGATGGCTGACAGTCTGTCCAGATAACTAAGACTTCTGTGGCCACTGATTGTTCTCATTGTGACTTTCTGAGGTCTCCCAAGCTGAATAATATGTTTAGACAAATGCATGCCAAAAGGCTCATTATATTCAATAACAGGTCTGATGAGATATGAGTAAAGGGGAATTAAGAGTACCTCTGATCTAGTGAATATGCCTTTGGAAATAAGATGTGCTAGAGAGAAGGCTTTCCAAACTATTGTGGAGACATGATGTTCAAATGATAAAGAATTAACTACAAAAATGACTAGATCCTTACAACAGTGTCTGACTGGAGCACTGTGTATATGGTATATGAAAATGTTTTGTTTATCAAAATGAAGTATACTAAACATTTGCTCACATTACATTTGAGACCATTGCCCTTGCACCCTTTGTTAACATGGTCTAACCCCATGCTGGAGCAATTGTGAGTTAGTTGAAGATAGCATAACAACACCCAATTAACAGTCATCTGCAAATTTTGATAATCATAGCCCAGGAGTGCCGGCCTAAGTGCATGAGAAATAGATGCCAAATAGGAGGGTACCCAACACTGAGCCCTCTGGTACACCACTGATAAATGTTGTGCTTTTAGAGGGTGCCAGGTGTGACTCTAATTGCATGGATTCTCTCAGACAGCCAGTAAGCTATCCATCGCACAACATAAGGACTTTACACTACTGTGCTCTCCCTCCCTCAGTGGAACAGTACCACCCTTGTCAGTCTTGTTTGAGTTGTACTTGTATTTGCTTGCCCCAATCACTCCCCTAACCCTCTTTCCATTCAATTACCCCTCCTCGATTCCTTCCCCACCTACTTTTCTTGACATACATCTGAACTGTCCGTGATTGTCCCCATTACGCATACTTCAACTTACATTTGAAATCACAACTGACACGGTATAATACTTCTCAGGGTTTACTTGCTTCTTATATTTTCTAAATTGTTCCTGATTTTCCCCACTTATCTATTATTATGCTGCATGCCTTTGTCACACTTTGGTGATATTGTGGTTTGAGAGCTAAGCCTCTTTGGTATATATATAAAATGGGCAGCTGTACCCACAAAGTTACCCTACCTTTTACCCCCAGTCCTGCTCTGTCTTTAGCAGTTTCCCATAACTGCTTCCCTCTTCTTGCTTTCTCCTTTTACATGCTGTCCTATATTCACATTTCCACCTGTTAAATAATGCTGCAAGCGTTTTCACAGTGAAACCATCCTTCTTCAGCTACTGCTTTTCTGCACGTGTGAAAGTGCTGAGATATATTGAGGTGCGAACATGAAATGTGAATATGCGCTTGCATTATCCAGTCCTGCCACTATGGGTTATATTCCTTTACCTCTGACCCCTTCCAGGCTGTGAGAGAGATTGCTATTAAGTTCCTGTTTACATACTCCTTTTGTTAATATGTAATGTCCTTAGAACCACATTGTGCACTACAGGTTAATAGTGGCTGACTTTGCAGAGTCATGTGTGCCATGTTTATGAATTCCAGGACATATTCTGTTATCAAAGGTAGTCAGTTATGCTATTATTGTTTTCAACAATCCTGAGTTCAAATCCAGATTTTTTTGCATTTCATAAAAATTGTGATTTTTTTTCTCATAAATTAATGAGGTTGAAAAGCTAGAGTAATATCTTATATTAAAATTATAAATTTGTTATTTTTCAAAAAAATGCAACATTAGCCAAATATTTACTGCTTTCTGTTTAAAAGACACTAATGCTGCAAATATGTTCCTGTATTTTTAACATTTGTTTACCAGGAAAGTCTGACAGAGACAGAGCCCATTTTCTGCACAGACCCAGGGAGAAATGCTCCAGGCACATATCTTTGGAATGTGGCAGGAAACTAGATCAGACCCACCCAAACACAAGGAGAACATGCAGACTGTGCCCAGAGGGTACCCCATCTGAGAATCAAACTGGAAAACCTCTTGCTGTGAGGCAACAACACTAACTGCTGCAGCATTGTGATGCCTAGCTTTATAAGCCTTGTTCCTAATACATGAGGAAAGAGGTTATGCACTATGATGTACCATGGCCATGGGAGTTCTGGATTATGAAAGATAGGTGGCAGGGTGAGGATTAAAAAACATAGATAATATCTTATACTAAAATTGCAAATCTATTATTTTTCAGAAAATGTACGTATATACACTGCTTCCTTTATAAACAAAGCTAATGCATGAAATGTGTTCCTGTTTTTTCTAAGCCTTGTTCCTGATACATGAGGAAAGAGGGTCAAGTGCTATGACATGCTTTATTTTGATCAAGAGGAGTCTGAGTAATGTAAGAGAGGTGACAGGGTGAGTGCGGAAGTTAAGATTTCTATAGCTCAGCTGTAGGGTTAAAGGTTCAACCTTACTCCCTATTTAATGTGTGTCAGAAATTTTCATGTTCTGTCTGTGTTAATACTTTTTTCTGGGTATGTCCCTTTCTTCATGCTCCCTAAAACATTATTTGTTATCTGGCCATTGTAACTCTATGTGTATATTGTTTTTCTTGTGCCCTTAAAACCATGTAGATGGAAAGGTATGCAAAGGAGAAATGTATTTATGCAATTTTACAGATAAATAAATAAAACAAGTACAGTAGTGCCTGTAACTGCAGTTCCCCGAGGCAAGTGCTGACATTTACATACATGCATTGTGTGTAAGAATAAGCTTTAATCATAAGTAGGGAGGAAACCTGAGCAGCAGCAATTTTGTTTCTAGTTAATGCATTTATAACCTTTGCAATGAGTATACGTGTTAGCTATTCCCGTTCTTGTTGGTAGTCTGTGCCAAGAGTTATATTTTGCTCCATAAAAAACAGTCTTTCACAGCTGTACTTTTAAGTCTGCTATTTGGACTGAAGTCATGTAATCAAAGAGTGCTCCAGGGCACTCCTGAAAAAGGACACTTGTTGGTTTACCTAGTTAACAAATGAATAAATAAATAAAATAAAAAATTACATTTGTTTTCTGGGAAAGTCTGGCTGGGAGGGAACTAATTTTTAGCAGATATCCGGGAAGAAGAGCTCTAGCAATCAAAGTATTTTTTACAATGACATTTACAACAGTACAATTCAGGTAAGTATAAAGCAGTCAAATATAGAGAAATAATTTCAAATACAGTAGAGTAAAATCACACAGCATTGCCTAAGAAAGGATGTCTATGTATAATGTTCTAAATCCTGTAGTCACAATATTAGCAAAAATAGCAAGAAAAATATGTACACAGGCACACCATCTTGTAACCACTAGTCACTGACACCACTAGAGTCACTATTTAACAGGATTCTCCGGACAGGCTTTGTGCCATGTGAATTTAGGACTGTAATGGTCATCCCACTGCACAAGGTGGGCCGTCTAAAACTACAGACTCATAAGTCTGACTGTCTCCTATGCAAAGCTATGGAAAGAATCTTTATGGAAATGATTAACAATGACATAGGAAACCTCCAGACACTGAATACAACCCATTTTGGTTTAGTTAAGAGTAGATCATGCCTACTTAACCTGGTGGAATTCTTTGAGGTCACCAAAGGAGTGGACAAAGACAGAATGGTGCATACTTGTAGACAAATTCAAGGAATTAATCCTTATGTCAGCCCACTGGATAGCCAGCTGGCTCTCAGATAGAAAGCAAGAAGTCAGAATAGGGGAGTCCACTTCCACAAAGAGGATGGTTACTAGTGGAGCTCCTTTTTGGCATCTACATCTCTAAATTCAAGGCCACCATCAAGGGCCACTGGCTGACCAAGTTTGCAGATGATTGCAAACTAGGTGGCGTTATAGAATCCCCAAAGACACTAATATCCCCCAAGAAGGGCTAAAACAGACAGATAACTGGTGCTAGAGCCATGGTCTAAAACTCAATGCCAAACTGCATAATAGTATCCTTTGGGAAGTTGATTCCCCTGGAAACTACATCATTAATATCACACCCCTAAGAGAAGACCCAGTTGTCATGGATTTGGGGACACATGTAGTCAGTAACCTGGCCTTCAAACATCATGTGGCTATGGTAGCAAGGAATTTATTCTATATTGTGCAATGTATAAGCAAATGTATGCTATCTAGGTCAAGAAAGTCATCATTCCACTGTATTCAGCCCTCATCAGACCAGTCATTGTGTACAACGCTCCTCTTTGGTATGTACCCATCCAGGCACATGCATCAACTGGAAAGTCCACATAGAGGTTCCTCACAAAATGAATACAGGGTATAAACAACATGTTGTATTGTAGATCACCTCAAAGCCCTATTGCTGTACTATTATGTCCTACAGACTGTTGAGAGGTGATTTATGCCTGGAATACAAGGCATCCCCTGATGGCTCTGATGGAATTACTCCATATCTGCAGAACAAATCTGAGGTATTTGATCTAGGGACCTAAATCTTGCTTGCAACATAAATAGGACATATTGGAGGGATAGGTGTGTGTTTCAGAGACTATGTGGAATAGGCTTCCTATCTATGTGAAGCAAAGTTCCTCCTAACCTAATTCAAGAACAACTTGGACCAGTAGATTGAGAATTGGAAATCCACCCCTGATATGGTACCTATATCTCTAATGGACAGAGGCAGACTGTAAATGCTTGGACTCCAAAGTCCTAGCCTAAATGTACCCTTTAAACTAACCTTAGGGTACTTAAATGGGTCAGATAATTAATTATGCTTGGCTAGGCTTAAAAAGGCCCTTGTCAAGGTTAACTTAGTATACAACTATAAATCTATGGAAGGTGTCATGTAATGTACTCATCCATTTTCTTCTATTACTAACAACTATACTAAGCATTAAGATCCCTGATCTTGTGCTGTGTCTCCAGGCAGTATGTTCTTGTCACAGACTTCCAAATAAAACCAGAACAGGCACTGCCATACAGAAAAACAAGGTTGCTTCTACATACAAAAGCACTGCATGATAATTTGAAACTCTCATTTTTTTCAGCAGTATGATTTTACTTCATATCTGCTAGTTGCTAGACAAAAAGCCTATTAAGCCTGCTCATTTAAGAGCTTTAGCATCCTTCCCTCTATTACCATACCCGTTTTCCACATGTTCCATGTCACACAACACTTCTGAACTCCATCTCAACCACCCATTATAGTTGCCCATTTCATTATTTCAAGGCTGTCATTGTAGAACAGTATTTTCAGGGACAGAAGGAGTAGGCAGTCCCTACAATCTGCAACCTGTGGCCCCTCCTTCTCCCGCTGTCCTACTTGTTCAGAATGACACTTTTAATTTTTTGCAATGTGATCATGTGTACAATACCATGCACCACACAAAGTAAGGAATAATACTGTTTTGAGAAGCTTGTTTGAAGTCTACATACGCAGTATTGCACTAAATAATGGGTTGGACTACTGAGATATAAAGGAGTTCAGTGACATCGCTGGAGTGAAGATACTTAACCTTTATAATTTATTCAGTGACAGACTATACTTTTCTGACTCTGGCATATGCACAGGTTCCCTATAAGCGCACACACACACACACACACACACACACACACACACACACACACACACACACACACACACACACACACACACACACACACACACAACAGTACTTATTTCTATTAGTAAAAGCTTGCAGTCTGCGTCTTGACATTTATGAAACAGATAAATGATCACAACTGAGAACATAACCTCGACACAATGTTCTTGATCATCTTGGACTCTGCAGATTCCTGACCTTTACTGTAACCGTTAGGTTCTTCTTCAGTTTTTATGCAAATGTCTTGTTATTTTGATAATTTAACAGGAAGTGCTTCACTTGGCAAATAGAATAGTTGGAATCTAATTTATATGTATATGCCCTGGTTGTGGGAATGGTATTTGTGCATAAGCATGTTTTGAACAGTGTTTGGTATGGACAGCTGTGTAGTGTTAATGCAATGTAGGCATGCTGTGGAGGTTATAACATATTTGGTATAATGTGTGCACAACTATGTGTATGCATAGCAGTTGAGCACACAGTTGTTTTGTAAATACTGTACGTGAAAGATACATACATCGCAGTCTGGAACTGTATATTTTTAACGTGTTGTGTGTGCATTTATTGGGGCTAAGACACAACAGAAAGGAATAAAGCTGGGTCATATGTCATCTGCAACTGGGAAGCAGTAGAAATTAGCTGAAGAACATAAGGAGAACATTGTGGAGATGCAAGCAAGGGAAAAAAATATAAAAAAAATGCTGACCAAATGAGGAGACTAGCTAGGACAGTGAGTAAAATAAAATATATAACACTTTGTCTGAGCTCTGCTACAGGAAGCAGATGGATGCACTGTCTTCTTTTCCCTTTTTGTCTGGTTACATAATGTAGCATGTTAGTGAGAGGGAAGTGCTGATGTACTGTGACTGAGGTGATGTGTTGCTGAGGTGACGTTGCTGCGGTGATGTATGTTGCTGCATTTCCTCTGGTATCATTTGTCTGTATTTATTTATATAAAGGGACTAAATGAAAGTTATGCAAAATACAGAAAAAGTCTTGATGTACTCTATGATTCCAAGGCACAAAAAAGTGATTTAATGACCATTTCATGACAATTTGTACCAACTACTGCAAAACAGTAATTACACAATTATTTCTTCAATTCTTCTTCTTGTTTTAGCTTTTTCCCGGTTAGGGGTCATCACAGTGAATCACCTGTCCGCTCATGATTGGCAGTGGAGTTTTACGGTGTTGAGTTGCCAGCCCAGTGCCCAACCTTCCATGGAAGGCACACACATGCACGCACTCATGGCTAGGGCCAATTTGGACTATCCAATCCACCTACAGCATGTATTTGGGATGTGGGAGGAAACAGGAGCACCCGGAGGAAACCCATGGGACCACAGGGAGGACATGCAGACTCCGAACAGAAGGCACTCCAGCCAAGGATTGAACCGGAGAACCTCTTGCTGTGAGATGGCAACACTAACTGCTGCAACAATTATTACTTCAATATGATCATTAATACTCACATATTTAAGGAAAGTTTATTCAGTGAATGTATATGGAAAATAGTAAATACCTGTTAAAGGAACTAATTGTCAGATATTCTGACAACTCAGTATACAGTGAATGTATACATAACATTCAGAAAATTTTAAGATATTTTCACACGAAAGAACAAGCAGTGGAGCTGAGAGCAATGATATAGTAATTTTTGCACTAAAGGTAGTTAATTTACTGATGAAATGAAAATTCAAGTAAATACAATAAATTCATGGTAAATAATGAATGATATAAAAGCAAAACAAAACAAAACAATGTTCTTATATTACTACATTCAGTGTAAGTAGAAGTATTTTCAGTAAATTGAGAATGCTTAAAAATTAAAGTGACATTCAGTGTTTCAAAGCAAAGATGGTCTTTATCAGCTGTGTAAAAGTAAATCAAAACATTTTCTTTTATTGAATACAAATTTGTGTAGCACCACTTTATAGAAATTGTGGACAGTTAAACAGAAAGCACAATTACTGCTCATTCATTCATTTTCACTATCTGGTTTTCCAGTTGAGGGTTGTGAAGAATAGAAAAATAAATATGTTGTTTGTGAGAAACCAGTCTATCACAGGACACACACACACACACACACACACACACACACACACACACACACACACACACACACACACACACACACACACACACACACACACACTCATATAGGGTTCAGTTGATTCCCCATCAGTCTATGTGACTTACTTGGAAAGGCTTCCTATTGAAATCTCAGCATCTGTAATGCCAGTTGCCAACACATTGAAAAAAAGACTAAAAACACGGGACAAGAGTGATTACTGAAAATCATTCTTCATCTTTTAAATTGTTTTTTACAGGTGGGAAGCCCCACCACACCCTGTGAACTTATACATACCAACTCCTTGGAGAAGATGGAATATTTTGAGAAATGATCATGTTGGGTTAATATATATATATATATATATATATATATATATATATATATATATATATATATATGTATATATATATATATATATATATATATATATATATATATAGATTCACTTCAGAATCTCGAAATACTGAAATGTCGAATTTTAGTATTTCGAGCCCAAGAAGACGAATCCACATAATAGCGAAAGTTTAGAAGCATGAAATTTAACCTCGAATACCAGAGGTTTTGAATTTCATGCTTCTAAAGTTCCGCTATGGTCATGTATTCAGGTAAGTGTGTGTGTGTTAAGGAGTTTGGGTAGGGACTGTGGCATGTGTCAGTGTATTTTGTTGCTGTGGTGTGTATGTGCGAAGAGAAAGTAGCTTGTGTGGTGGTGTTTTGTGTGTGTTTGTATGTAGTGCAATCTCAGAGTGAGAATATTTAAGTGGGGGGGTATGGGGGGGGTGCAGGGTGGCTTGCCCCCCTGCTTTCATGTAGTACATAGATTGTGTGTGTTTGTGTGGTGGATGGTGTGTTTGTGTGTTTAGTAAAACTGCAAAATTCAAAACTTCCGGAATTCGAGGTTTTGAATTTCGCAGTTATTACTTTTCGTTGTTTTGTGGATTCGACTTCTTGAGCTCGAGATACTGAAATTCGAGATTTCAGTATTTCGAGCTTCTGAAGTTAATCCATATATACATAACTAAAATTAACTGCACTCAAAAAATGAACGAAGAGAAGAAATTTTAACTAAGAAAAGAACTCTGTGACAATAACAGTATTCAAAGAATAGTAAATCACACCAACAATTCTTGTAGTACTTTAGCACTTTCGTCTTGTTTATTATCAAGACTTCTTCAGAAAGACATGTTTCTTCCTAAGAAGTCTTGAAAATAAATATATATATATATATATATATATATACATATATATATACACATATATATATACACACATATATATATATATATATATATATATATATATATATATATATATATATATATATATATATACAGTCCCAAAAACTTTCCAGCACTGATTAAGATGGCGTAATTCACACGTCCACGCCCGCACCGCCCGGTCACCGTGCCGCAGCCACCGTAGCACCACTGGTTCGGCTCGATTGCGCGGCGAACGCAGCGGGTGCACGAGCCCGTCACAGTTCTGGGGCTGCGCGGCTCGACAGCACAACGCCGCCTCGTCACGCCGTATTCTCCGCCGGTCACCAGAGTACGCCTCCAGCAGTCAGGCCCAGCACTGGCTCATTGCCCGCCACGCCCGAACCGCCCGCAGCTGTCACCGTACAGGCTGCGCCTGCTGCCGTGGCCATCCACATCAGAACAGTGCACGAACACCACACTGTGTCCTCAGGCCCGCCCAGCACCGCCATAGCCTGCCTATGTCTCTTACGCTCATCAGTTCAGCTACAGAAAGTTTTGGGACTGTGTGTTAATGTTCCGTGCACTTTTCTTGTTCCATTCTGTAATCCATAAGTGGTGTGGATTATTTTTTGCTCAGCAGCGCCGACGCAGCTGGAGCAGTATATTTGTTTGAATGGTAAGCAACATTTCGCTGCTTACACCATTGGTCGAGAGTGACGAGAGAGATACGAGACGTTGATAGTGAGCGGTTGAGCTGAACGAGGTGGAGGGGATTGTGTTCACAATAAAGATGCCCACGCGTAATTCACCACGCGTTGCCTGTGTCTCTTAATCAGTAGGCCCGAAAGTTTTTGGGACTACGTGTGTGTTGCCAAAAATGTTCAAGTCGCACTTTTCTTGTTCCGTAAGTAATCCATAATTGGTGTGGATTATTTTTGGCTTGCTGGAGCAGTATATTTTTTGAGGTAAGCAATACGGAAACCGCACTGGATTAGGGGTGGTCGAGAGTGACGCAGGAGATACGAGACGTTGATAGTGAGCGGTTGAGTGAACAGTGGAGGGATTGTGTTCACAATAAAGATGGCGTAATTCACCAAGCTGCCTATGTCTCTTAATCAGTGCTGGAAAGTTTTTGGGACTGTGTGTTAATGTTCAGTGCGGCACTTTTTCTTGTTCCGCAATCCATAATTGGTGGATTATTTTTGGCTTGCTGGAGCAGTATATTTTTGAGGGTAGCTAAATACGAAGCTTACTGGATTAGTGGTCGAGAGTGACGAGGAGATACAAGACGAGGCATTGATAGTGAGCGGTTGAGTGAACAGTGGAGGGATTGTGTTCACAATAAAGTATGGCATAATTCACCAAGCTGCCTATGTCTCTTAATCAGTGCTGGAAAGTTTTTGGGACTGTGTGTAATGTTCCGCGCACTTTTTCTTGTTCCGGCAATCCATAATTGGTGTGGATTATTTTGGCTTGCTGGAGCAGTATATTTTGAGGTAAGCAACACGGCTTACTGGATTAGTGGTCGAGTGACGAGGAGATACGTAGACGCGATAGTGAGCGTTGAGTGAACAGTGGAGGATTGTGTTCACAATAAAGATGGCGTAATTCACCAAGCTGCCTATGTCTCTTAATCAGTGCTGGAAGTTTTGGGACTGTGTGTTAATGTTCCGCACTTTTCTTTGTTCCGTGCAATCCATAATTGGTGTGGATTATTTTTTGCTTGCTGGAGCAGTATATTTTTGAGGTAAGCAATGCTTACTGGATTAGTGGTCGAGAGGACGAGGAGATACGAGACGGATAGTGAGCGGTTGAGTGAACAGTGGAGGGATTGTGTTCACAATAAAGATGGCGTAATTCACCAAGCTGCCTATGTCTCTTAATCAGTGCTGGAAAGTTTTGGGACTGTGTGTTAATGTTCCGCACTTTTCTTGTTCCGCGCAATCCATAATTGGTGTGGATTATTTTTTGGCTTGCTGGAGCAGTATATTTTTGAGGTAAGCACCACGCCTTACTGGATTAGTGGTCGAGAGTGACGAGAGGAGATACGAGACGTGATAGTGAGCGGTTGAGTGAACAGTGGAGGGATTGTGTTCACAATAAAGATGGCGTAATTCACCAAGCTGCCTATGTCTCTTAATCAGTGCTGGAAAGTTTTGGGACTGTGTGTTAATGTTCCGTGCACTTTTTCTTGTTCCGTGCAATCCATAATTGGTGTGGATTATTTTTTGGCTTGCTGGAGCAGTATATTTTTGAGGTAAGCAATACGGCTTACTGGATTAGTGGTCGAGAGTGACGAGGAGATACGAGACGTGATAGTGAGCGGTTGAGTGAACAGTGGAGGGATTGTGTTCACAATAAAGATGGCGTAATGCACCAAGCTGCCTATGTCTCTTAATCAGTGCTGGAAAGTTTTGGGACTGTGTGTTAATGTTCGTGCACTTTTCTTGTTCCGTGCAATCCATTATTGGTGTCGATTATTTTTTGGCTTGCTGGAGCAGTATATTTTTTGAGGTAAGCCACAAAGCTTACTGGATTAGAGGTCAGGAGATACGAAGAGATACGAGACGTGATAGTGAGCGGTTGAGTGAACAGTGGAGGGATTGTGTTCACAATAAAGATGGCGTAATTCACCAAGCTGCCTATGTCTCTTAATCAGTGATGGAAAGTTTTTGGGACTGTGTGTTAATGTTCCGTGCTTTCTTGTTCCGTGCAATCCATAATTGGTGTGGATTATTTTTGGCTTGCTGGAGCAGTATATTTTTTGAGGTAAGCAATACGGCTTACTGGATTAGTGGTCGAGTGGACGAGGAGATACGAGAGACGTGATAGTGAGCGGTTGAGTGAACAGTGGAGGGATTGTGTTCACAATAAAGATGGCGAATTCACCAAGCTGCCTATGTCTCTTAATCAGTGCTGGAAAGTTTTTGGGACTGTGTGTTAATGTTCTGCACTTTTTCTTGTTCCGTGCAATCCATAATTGGTGTGGATTATTTTTGGCTTGCTGGAGCAGTATATTTTTGAGGTAAGCAATACGGCTTACTGGATTAGTGGTCGAGAGTGACGAGGAGATACGAGACGGATAGTGAGCGGTTGAGTGAACAGTGGAGGGGATTGTGTTCACAATAAAGATGGCGTAATTCACCAAGCTGCCTATGTCTCTTAATCAGTGCTGGAAAGTTTTTGGGACTGTGTGTTAATGTTCCGCACTTTTTCTTGTTCCGCAATCCATAATTGGTGTGGATTATTTTTGGCTTGCTGGAGCAGTATATTTTTGAGGTAAGCAATACGGCTTACTGGATTAGTGGTCGAGTGACGAGGAGATAATGACGTGATAGTGAGCGGTTGAGTGAACAGTGGAGGGATTGTGTTCACAATAAAGATGGCGTAATTCACCAAGTTGCCTATGTCTCTTAATCAGTGCTGGAAAGTTTTGGGACTGTGTGTTAATGTTCCGCACTTTTTCTTGTTCCCTGCAATCCATAATTGGTGTGGATTATTTTTTGGCTTGCTGGAGCAGTATATTTTTGAGGTAAGCACACGGCTTACTGGATTAGTGGTGAGAGTGACGAGAGATAGTGGAGGGATTGTGTTCACAATAAAGATGGCGTAATTCACCAAGCTGCCTATGTCTCTTAATCAGTGCTGGAAAGTTTTGGGACTGTGTGTTAATGTTCCGTGCACTTTTTCTTGTTCCGTGCAATCCATAATTGGTGTGGATTATTTTTGGCTTGCTGGAGCAGTATATTTTTTGAGGTAAGCAATACGGCTTACTGGATTAGTGGTCGAGAGTGACGAGGAGATACGAGACGTGATAGTGAGCGGTTGAGTGAACAGTGGAGGGGATTGTGTTCACAATAAAGATGGCGTAATTCACCAAGCTGCCTATGTCTCTTAATCAGTGCTGGAAAGTTTTTGGGACTGTGTGTTAATGTTCCGTGCACTTTTTCTTGTTCCGTGCAATCCATAATTGGTGTGGATTATTTTTTGGCTTGCTGGAGCAGTATATTTTTGAGGTAAGCAATACGGCTTACTGGATTAGTGGTCGAGTGACGAGGAGATACGAGACGTGATAGTGAGCGGTTGAGTGAACAGTGGAGGGATTGTGTTCACAATAAAGATGGCGTAATTCACCAAGCTGCCTATGTCTCTTAATCAGTGCTGGAAAGTTTTGGGACTGTGTGTTAATGTTCCGTGCACTTTTTCTTGTTCCGTGCAATCCATAATTGGTGTGGATTATTTTTGGCTTGCTGGAGCAGTATATTTTTTGAGGTAAGCAATACGGCTTACTGGATTAGTGGTCGAGAGTGACGAGGAGATACGAGACGTGATAGTGAGCGGTTGAGTGAACAGTGGAGGGATTGTGTTCACAATAAAGATGGCGAATTCACCAAGCTGCCTATGTCTCTTAATCAGTGCTGGAAAGTTTTTGGGACTGTGTGTTAATGTTCCGTGCACTTTTTCTTGTTCCGTGCAATCCATAATTGGTGTGGATTATTTTTTGGCTTGCTGGAGCAGTATATTTTTGCGGTAAGCAATACGGCTTACTGGATTAGTGGTCGAGAGTGACGAGGAGATACGAGACGTGATAGTGAGCGGTTGAGTGAACAGTGGAGGGATTGTGTTCACAATAAAGATGGCGTAATTCACCAAGCTGCCTATGTCTCTTAATCAGTGCTGGAAAGTTTTTGGGACTGTGTGTTAATGTTCCGTGCACTTTTTCTTGTTCCGTGCAATCCATAATTGGTGTGGATTATTTTTGGCTTGCTGGAGCAGTATATTTTTGAGGTAAGCAATACGGCTTACTGGATTAGTGGTCGAGTGACGAGGAGATACGAGACGTGATAGTGAGCGGTTGAGTGAACAGTGGAGGGATTGTGTTCACAATAAAGATGGCGTAATTCACCAAGCTGCCTATGTCTCTTAATCAGTGCTGGAAAGTTTTTGGGACTGTGTGTTAATGTTCCGTGCACTTTTTCTTGTTCCGTGCAATCCATAATTGGTGTGGATTATTTTTGGCTTGCTGGAGCAGTATATTTTTGAGGTAAGCAATACGGCTTACTGGATTAGTGGTCGAGAGTGACGAGGAGATACGAGACGTGATAGTGAGCGGTTGAGTGAACAGTGGAGGATTGTGTTCACAATAAAGATGGCGAATTCACCAAGCTGCCTATGTCTCTTAATCAGTGCTGGAAAGTTTTGGGACTGTGTGTTAATGTTCCGTGCACTTTTTCTTGTTCCGTGCAATCCATAATTGGTGTGGATTATTTTTGGCTTGCTGGAGCAGTATATTTTTTGAGGTAAGCAATACGGCTTACTGGATTAGTGGTCGAGAGTGACGAGGAGATACGAGACGTGATAGTGAGCGGTTGAGTGAACAGTGGAGGGGATTGTGTTCACAATAAAGATGGCGTAATTCACCAAGCTGCCTATGTCTCTTAATCAGTGCTGGAAAGTTTTTGGGACTGTGTGTTAATGTTCCGTGCACTTTTTCTTGTTCCGTGCAATCCATAATTGGTGTGGATTATTTTTTGGCTTGCTGGAGCAGTATATTTTTTGAGGTAAGCCACAAGGCTTACTGGATTAGTGGTCAGGAGAGACGAAGAGATACGAGACGTGATAGTGAGCGGTTGAGTGAACAGTGGAGGGATTGTGTTCACAATAAAGATGGCGTAATTCACCAAGCTGCCTATGTCTCTTAATCAGTGCTGGAAAGTTTTGGGACTGTGTCTTAATGTTCCGTAGACTTTTGCTTGTTCCGTGCAATCCATGGTTGGTGTGAATTATTTTTGGCTTGCTGGAGCAGTATATTTTTGAGGTAAGCAATACGGCTTACTGGATTAGTGGTCGAGAGTGACGAGGAGATACGAGACGTGATAGTGAGCGGTTGAGTGAACAGTGGAGGGGATTGTGTTCACAATAAAGATGGCGTAATTCACCAAGCTGCCTATGTCTCTTAATCAGTGCTGGAAAGTTTTTGGGACTGTGTGTTAATGTTCCGTGCACATTTTCTTGTTCCGTGCAATCCATAATTGGTGTGGATTATTTTTTGACTTGCTGGAGCAGTATATTTTTGAGGTAAGCAATACGGCTTACTGGATTAGTGGTCGAGTGACGAGGAGATACGAGACGTGATAGTGAGCGGTTGAGTGAACAGTGGAGGGGATTGTGTTCACAATAAAGATGGCGTAATTCACCAAGCTGCCTATGTCTCTTAATCAGTGCTGGAAAGTTTTTGGGACTGTGTGTTAATGTTCCGTGCACTTTTTCTTGTTCCGTGCAATCCATAATTGGTGTGGATTATTTTTGGCTTGCTGGAGCAGTATAAATTTTGTGGTAAGCAATACGGCTTACTGGATTAGTGGTCGAGTGACGAGGAGATACGAGACGTGATAGTGAGCGGTTGAGTGAACAGTGGAGGGGATTGTGTTCACAATAAAGATGGCGTAATTCACCAAGCTGCCTATGTCTCTTAATCAGTGCTGGAAAGTTTTTGGGACTGTGTGTTAATGTTCCGTGCACTTTTTCTTGTTCCGTGCAATCCATAATTGGTGTGGATTATTTTTTGGCTTGCTGGAGCAGTATATTTTTTGAGGTAAGCAATACGGCTTACTGGATTAGTGGTCGAGAGTGACGAGGAGATACGAGACGTGATAGTGAGCGGTTGAGTGAACAGTGGAGGGGATTGTGTTCACAATAAAGATGGCGTAATTCACCAAGCTGCCTATGTCTCTTAATCAGTGCTGGAAAGTTTTTGGGACTGTGTGTTAATGTTCCGTGCACTTTTTCTTGTTCCGTGCAATCCATAATTGGTGTGGATTATTTTTTGGCTTGCTGGAGCAGTATATTTTTTGAGGTAAGCAATACGGCTTACTGGATTAGTGGTCGAGAGTGACGAGGAGATACGAGACGTGATAGTGAGCGGTTGAGTGAACAGTGGAGGGATTGTGTTCACAATAAAGATGGCGTAATTCACCAAGCTGCCTATGTCTCTTAATCAGTGCTGGAAAGTTTTGGGACTGTGTGTTAATGTTCCGTGCACTTTTCTTGTTCCGCAATCCATAATTGGTGTGGATTATTTTTGGCTTGCTGGAGCAGTATATTTTTGAGGTAAGCAATACGGCTTACTGGATTAGTGGTCGAGAGTGACGAGGAGATACGAGACGTGATAGTGAGCGGTTGAGTGAACAGTGGAGGATTGTGTTCACAATAAAGATGGCGTAATTCACCAAGCTGCCTATGTCTCTTAATCAGTGCTGGAAAGTTTTGGGACTGTGTGTTAATGTTCCGTGCACTTTTTCTTGTTCCGTGCAATCCATAATTGGTGTGGATTATTTTTTGACTTGCTGGAGCAGTATATTTTTGAGGTAAGCAATACGGCTTACTGGATTAGTGGTCGAGAGTGACGAGGAGATACGACGTGATAGTGAGCGGTTGAGTGAACAGTGGAGGGGATTGTGTTCACAATAAAGATGGCGTAATTCACCAAGCTGCCTATGTCTCTTAATCAGTGCTGGAAAGTTTTGGGACTGTGTGTTAATGTTCCGTGCACTTTTTCTTGTTCCGTGCAATCCATAATTGGTGTGGATTATTTTTTGGCTTGCTGGAGCAGTATATTTTTTGAGGTAAGCAATACGGCTTACTGGATTAGTGGTCGAGAGTGACGAGGAGATACGAGACGTGATAGTGAGCGGTTGAGTGAACAGTGGAGGGGATTGTGTTCACAATAAAGATGGCGTAATTCACCAAGCTGCCTATGTCTCTTAATCAGTGCTGGAAAGTTTTTGGGACTGTGTGTTAATGTTCCGTGCACTTTTTCTTGTTCCGTGCAATCCATAATTGGTGTGGATTATTTTTTGGCTTGCTGGAGCAGTATATTTTTTGAGGTAAGCAATACGGCTTACTGGATTAGTGGTCGAGAGTGACGAGGAGATACGAGACGTGATAGTGAGCGGTTGAGTGAACAGTGGAGGGGATTGTGTTCACAATAAAGATGGCGTAATTCACCAAGCTGCCTATGTCTCTTAATCAGTGCTGGAAAGTTTTTGGGACTGTGTGTTAATGTTCCGTGCACTTTTTCTTGTTCCGTGCAATCCATAATTGGTGTGGATTATTTTTTGGCTTGCTGGAGCAGTATATTTTTGAGGTAAGCAATACGGCTTACTGGATTAGTGGTCGAGAGTGATGAGGAGATACGAGACGTGATAGTGAGCGGTTGAGTGAACAGTGGAGGGTATTGTGTTCACAATAAAGATGGCGTAATTCACCAAGCTGCCTATGTCTCTTAATCAGTGCTGGAAAGTTTTTGGGACTATGTGTTAATGTTCCGTGCACTTTTTCTTGTTCCGTGCAATCCATAATTGGTGTGGATTATTTTTTGGCTTGCTGGAGCAGTATATTTTTGAGGTAAGCAATACGGCTTACTGGATTAGTGGTCGAGAGTGACGAGGAGATACGAGACGTGATAGTGAGCGGTTGAGTGAACAGTGGAGAGGATTGTGTTCACAATAAAGATGGCGTAATTCACCAAGCTGCCTATGTCTCTTAATCAGTGCTGGAAAGTTTTTGGGACTGTGTGTTAATGTTCCGTGCACTTTTTCTTGTTCCGTGCAATCCATAATTGGTGTGGATTATTTTTGGCTTGCTGGAGCAGTATATTTTGAGGTAAGCCACAAGGCTTACGGGATTAGTGGACAGGAGAGACGAGGAGATAAGAGACGTGATAGTGAGCGGTTGAGTGAACAGTGGAGGATTGTGTTCACAATAAAGATGGCGTAATTCACCAAGCTGCCTATGTCTCTTAATCAGTGCTGGAAAGTTTTTGGGACTGTGTGTTAATGTTCCGTGCACTTTTTCTTGTTCCGTGCAATCCATAATTGGTGTGGATTATTTTTGGCTTGCTGGAGCAGTATATTTTTGAGGTAAGCAATACGGCTTACTGGATTAGTGGTCGAGAGTGACGAGGAGATACGAGACGTAATAGTGAGCGGTTGAGTAAACAGTGGAGGGAATTGTGTTCACAATAAAGATGGCGTAATTCACCAAGCTGCCTATGTCTCTTAATCAGTGCTGGAAAGTTTTGGGACTGTGTGTTAATGTTCCGTGCACTTTTTCTTGTTCCGTGCAATCCATAATTGGTGTGGATTATTTTTGGCTTGCTGGAGCAGTATATTTTTGAGGTAAGCAATACGGCTTACTGGATTAGTGGTCGAGTGACGAGGAGATACGAGACGTGATAGTGAGCGGTTGAGTGAACAGTGGAGGGATTGTGTTCACAATAAAGATGGCGTAATTCACCAAGCTGCCTATGTCTCTTAATCAGTGCTGGAAAGTTTTGGGACTGTGTGTTAATGTTCCGTGCACTTTTTCTTGTTCCGTGCAATCCATAATTGGTGTGGATTATTTTTGGCTTGCTGGAGCAGTATATTTTTGAGGTAAGCAATACGGCTTACTGGATTAGTGGTCGAGAGTGACGAGGAGATACGACGTGATAGTGAGCGGTTGAGTAAACAGTGGAGGGAATTGTGTTCACAATAAAGATGGCGTAATTCACTAAGCTGCCTATGTCTCTTAATCAGTGCTGGAAAGTTTTTGGGACTGTGTGTAAATGTTCCGTGCACTTGTTCCGTGCAATCCATAATTGGTGTAGATTATTTTTTGGCTTGCTGGAGCAGTATATTTTTGAGGTAAGCAATACGGCTTACTGGATTAGTGGTCGAGAGTGACGAGGAGATACGAGACGTGATAGTGAGCGGTTGAGTGAACAGTGGAGGGGATTGTGTTCACAATAAAGATGGCGTAATTCACCAAGCTGCCTATGTCTCTTAATCAGTGCTGGAAAGTTTTTGGGACTGTGTGTTAATGTTCCGTGCACTTTTTCTTGTTCCGTGCAATCCATAATTGGTGTGGATTATTTTTTGGCTTGCTGGAGCAGTATATTTTTTGAGGTAAGCAATACGGCTTACTGGATTAGTGGTCGAGAGTGACGAGGAGATACGAGACGTGATAGTGAGCGGTTGAGTGAACAGTGGAGGGGATTGTGTTCACAATAAAGATGGCGTAATTCACCAAGCTGCCTATGTCTCTTAATCAGTGCTGGAAAGTTTTTGGGACTGTGTGTTAATGTTCCGTGCACTTTTTCTTGTTCCGTGCAATCCATAATTGGTGTGGATTATTTTTTGGCTTGCTGGAGCAGTATACTTTGAAGTAAGCATTACGGCTTACTGGATTATTGGTCGAGAGTGACGAGGAGATACGAGACATAATAGTGAGCGGTTGAGTAAACAGTGGAGGGAATTGTGTTCACAATAAAGATGGCGTAATTCACCAAGCTGCCTATGTCTCTTAATCAGTGCTGGAAAGTTTTTGGGACTGTGTGTTAATGTTCCGTGCACTTTTTCTTGTTCCGTGCAATCCATAATTGGTGTGGATTATTTTTGGCTTGCTGGAGCAGTATATTTTTGAGGTAAGCAATACGGCTTACTGGATTAGTGGTCGAGAGTCACGAGGAGATACGAGACGTGATAGTGAGCGGTTGAGTGAACAGTGGAGGGATTGTGTTCACAATAAAGATGGCGTAATTCACCAAGCTGCCTATGTCTCTTAATCAGTGCTGGAAAGTTTTGGGACTGTGTGTTAATGTTCCGTGCACTTTTTCTTGTTCCGCAATCCATAATTGGTGTGGATTATTTTTGGCTTGCTGGAGCAGTATATTTTTGAGGTAAGCAATACGGCTTACTGGATTAGTGGTCGAGTGACGAGGAGATACGAGACGTGATAGTGAGCGGTTGAGTGAACAGTGGAGGGATTGTGTTCACAATAAAGATGGCGTAATTCACCAAGCTGCCTATGTCTCTTAATCAGTGCTGGAAAGTTTTTGGGACTGTGTGTTAATGTTCCGTGCACTTTTTCTTGTTCCGTGCAATCCATAATTGGTGTGGATTATTTTTGGCTTGCTGGAGCAGTATATTTTTGAGGTAAGCAATACGGCTTACTGGATTAGTGGTCGAGAGTGACGAGGAGATACGAGACGTGATAGTGAGCGATTGAGTGAACAATGGAGTAGATAGTGTTCACAATAAAGATGGCGTAATTCACCAAGCTGCCTATGTCTCTTAATCAGTGCTGGAAAGTTTTTGGGACTGTGTGTTAATGTTCCGTGCACTTTTTCTTGTTCCGTGCAATCCATAATTGGTGTGGATTATTTTTTGGCTTGCTGGAGCAGTATATGTTTTGAGGTAAGCAATACGGCTTACTGGATTAGTCGTCGAGAGTGGCGAGGAGATACGAGGCGTGATAGTGAGCGGTTGAGTGAACAGTGGAGGGGATTGTGTTCACAATAAAGATGGCGTAATTCACCAAGCTGCCTATGTCTCTTAATCAGTGCTGGAAAGTTTTTGGGACTGTGTGTTAATGTTCCGTGCACTTTTTCTTGTTCCGTGCAATCCATAATTGGTGTGGATTATTTTTGGCTTGCTGGAGCAGTATATTTTTGAGGTAAGCAATACGGCTTACTGGATTAGTGGTCGAGTGACGAGGAGATACGAGACGTGATAGTGAGCGGTTGAGTGAACAGTGGAGGGATTGTGTTCACAATAAAGATGGCATAATTCACCAAGCTGCCTATGTCTCTTAATCACTGCTGGAAAGTTTTTGAGACTGTGTGTTAATGTTCCGTGCACTTTTTCTTGTTCCGTGCAATCCATAATTGGTGTGGATTATTTTTGGCTTGCTGGAGCAGTATATTTTTTGAGGTAAGCAATACGGCTTACTGGATTAGTGGTCGAGTGACGAGGAGATACGAGGCGTGATAGTGAGCGGTTGAGTGAACAGTGGAGGGATTGTGTTCACAATAAAGATGGCGTAATTCACCAAGCTGCCTATGTCTCTTAATCAGTGCTGGAAAGTTTTTGGGACTGTGTGTTAATGTTCCGTGCACTTTTTCTTGTTCCGTGCAATCCATAATTGGTGTGGATTATTTTTGGCTTGCTGGAGCAGTATATTTTTGAGGTAAGCAATACGGCTTACTGGATTAGTGGTCGAGTGACGAGGAGATACGAGACGTGATAGTGAGCGGTTGAGTGAACAGTGGAGGGATTGTGTTCACAATAAAGATGGCGTAATTCACCAAGCTGCCTATGTCTCTTAATCAGTGCTGGAAAGTTTTGGGACTGTGTGTTAATGTTCCGTGCACTTTTTCTTGTTCCGTGCAATCCATAATTGGTGTGGATTATTTTTGGCTTGCTGGAGCAGTATATTTTTTGAGGTAAGCAATACGGCTTACTGGATTAGTGGTCGAGAGTGACGAGGAGATACGAGACGTGATAGTGAGCGGTTGAGTGAACAGTGGAGGGGATTGTGTTCACAATAAAGATGGCGTAATTCACCAAGCTGCCTATGTCTCTTAATCAGTGCTGGAAAGTTTTTGGGACTGTATATATATATATATATATATATATATATATAGACACACACACACACACACACACACACACACACACACACACACACACACACACACACGTGGGTGTATAATATATATATATATATATATATATATATATATATATATATATATATATATATGGGTCTACTACTAAAGACCGAAACGACGATTCCCCGACACAAAACTCACCGACGCCAGACGACCGACAAGTAAGTGTACCGACAGGGTGATTTGCCGACAGCGGAAAGACCGACAAGGGAATGTGTGATCGCGACCCGGTAAGTGTGCGATAGTGACAGAGTTAGGAGCGGTCAGGTAAGTGCGCGAGATTGTGGGATGTCGGGTTAGGCTGTGGGAAAGGTGAGTGTGTGTTCGTGTCAGAGGTAGGGTTCGGGTAAGGTAAGTGTGTGCTAGTGAGGGACTGTAGTTTAGGGACGGGTTAAGTGAGTTGGGGTTAGGGTGCAGGTAGGTGATGTGTGCGTTAGTGTCGGAGCTTGGGCTAGGGGTGGGTAAGTGAGTTAGGGTTAGGGTGCAGGTAGGTGATGTGTGCGTTAGTGTCGGAGCTTGGGCTAGGGGTGGGTTAAGTGAGTTAGGGTTAGGGTGCAGGTAGGTGATGTGTGCGTTAGTGTCGGAGCTTGGGCTATGGGTGGGTTAAGTGAGTTAGGGTTAGGGTGCAGGTAGGTGAAGTGTGCGATAGTGTCGGACCTTAGGGTTAGGGTTTGGGTCAGGGCTAGTGTGTATGCTATGTAGTGTCGTGTTTTGTTTACGTTCCGTGTGTCGGTGTTCTGGTGTTCGGTGTTTTGCATTGTCGGGTTTGTGTGTTGTCGGTTATTTGGCGGTGAGTTTTGTGTCGGGAATCGTCGTGTCGGTGTTTAGAAGTAGACCCATATATATATGTATAACATATATATATATATATATATATATATATATATATGTATAACATACATATATATATATATATATATATATATATATATATAAGATTAAGATATATATATATATATATATATATATATATATATATATATATATATATATATATGTCAGTACAAATGTCTTGGGTAAAAAGAGATTCAGAAAATTCATAGAGGTACATTGGGAGCCTCATTCATAAAACTCGTATACAATGCGTGGGGTGGTATACAGTAGAAATCTTGTACTGTAGCTCTGCACGATTTATAAATTTCACTAAAGCAGGTAAATGTCTGTTTATTCCACCATGAACTTGGAATGAGTCAACTATGGAACAGGCAGACAAATGAATGTGGCCACTTTCTTCCATGACTAACAAAATCCTGAAGTGTGGGATAGGGACTTCCCCAGAGGATATAGTTTATGAATATACACTTGCAGACTAGCCATGACAAAGGATAAACTGAAGCAACTGATCACCCTATGAATTTGATGTATTGTTCAGCAGAACATACCTGAGCAACGATGTCATTAAAATCCTAACACAAATGAAGGAAGGCACACAAATGGCACCCTGCATAATCCAGCCATACTGGTTCTACCCCACACACAGTCAAACAGGAGCACACAGATTAACCATATTGCACCTAAAACAGTAATGCTACAGCACAGCATTGTGGGACTAACCTGGTTAACTTCTCCTTCTTCTTCTTTCGCCTTTTCCCAGTAAGCGGTTGCCACAGCGGATCACCTGTCTGCTCCTGATTGGCAGTGGAGTTTTACAGTGTCGAGTTGCAAGCCTGGTGCCCAACCTTCCACAGAAGGCACAGACATGCAGGACAAGAACTGCTGATTGAAGGCGCAGTGTCAGTTATTCTAAAAGCAAATTAGTTCTGGTTTAAGCAATTGGGCTTCAGGCCAGTTATTTTACATTAAGAAGGTTTGTAGTCTGCACTCTTGTGGGAGGAGAGGCTAGATTCTGCCCTTCTGAGCTGGGAATTTCTGGTCAAAGGCTTATTGTGCCTGCTTATTTGATCTGTTTCTTTCTGAAATTTGTGTGCCTTGTTTGCTATAGCCCAGAAGTTAGTTTATTGGTCATTTTGGGCTAATTTCTATCTCTTTCATTTCTCTGCTATAAAAAACGCATTTGCATGGTTTTGCGCGCCTCGCAGTGCTAGTTAGCTAGGGTTAAACTATTCCCGTCTCCACAAAGTCTGCTCTTCAATTTTTCCCCTTGGAACAAGACAAATTTTCAACTTAAACACTCAAACCTTTAATTTTGCAGCCCAGCACTTGCTCAAAATACATAGCAAGCACTAATTAACCCCAGCACTAGACCCCCTATACTGTCCAGAAAGACAAGGCTCTCTATTCGTCCCTACCAGCTAATCAGTAAAACAGCTCGCTTTACTTATTCAGGCATGTTCAAAGGGCAGTTTCAGGTGTACTCTTCAGTCCAACTGGTGAATCTGGGCATTTTGAGGCAATGTTACAACTGCCTCATGTACGCAGACAACCCTCTCCTCCTACCACCAAACACTAATATATGCGAGAGATGCAATTATACAGCCAGACTGGAGGCAACTCTCTCTCAATCCAAGACTGGAACTGACAGTCAAGTGGAGAAGGGAAATACTTGCAACACACCACCAGGCTCACATAGACCTACTAAACCAATACCAGCAAATAACACACATAAATACATGAAAACATACTCGGAGGCTCTAAATAAAAATCTGCAAAAGCAACAGAGACCTCCAATGCAGACACCCAAGCAACCTCCACACCCCATCACAAACCATGAAACACATACTTCACATAATCAATGTGCCATGCAATCACAGCTCTTAAGGCAAAATAACACACCCAACACACTAGTAATAGGTGACTCTATAGTCAGGCACACTGATGTCCCACTAATTAGGCTGGACAAGGAGGAGATTACAGTTAACTGCCTGTCGGGTGCCAGGATCTGCCACATAACACAAACACTGAGGTCACTCCAGAACAAGTACAAATACGACTCTGTCATTGTCCATGTTGGTGTTAATAACCTGAGACATACCTCCCTGGACTACATGAAAAGTGACATTGAAGAGCTCTCTGATCATGTAGCCCAAGCCAGTATGACCCTGACCCTGAGTAGCATCCTGCCCTCACTAAGAATGATGCCACAGTACAAAGAAAAAAACTATAAATTTCAACAATTGGCTAAGTTTCTGGTGTCATTCAAAGGGGATCCAGTATCTGTCTACCTGGGATGACATGCTCGATAAGCCACATTGCTTCGCAAGAGATGGCTTGCATCTGTCAACCTTAGGCTTTTGAATACTGGCCAAGGCTTTTGCCGCCCACATAGTGCCTTTTTTAGGCAAGGCTCAAAAGACAAAAACCACCATAAATAGCACAAATAACCAAAAACTGAGGGTAATGCTACCCAGTGCCAGAAGTCTAAAACTCAAAATGCATGCACTCAAGGCATTCCTCAGTATGGAGAACATTGATATCTGTGCAGTAACAGAAACCTGGTTTAAGGCTCCAGAGAGCACCCCAGCACTACCAGGCTGTTAAGGCTCCAGAGAGCACCCCAGCACTACCAGGCTATAACTCATACCATACTTTTCGGCCACAGAACCTGGACCGAAACACAAAAGGTGGGGGTGTATCCATATTCATCAAGGATACCCACACCTCCAGGTTAGTGGCACAGCACAATGCTTCAGAGATCATCCATGTGCAACTAACAATGGGCAAAACTGCAATTCAAATTGTAGCTTTCTACAGATCACCCACCATGACCCAGGACCCCCATTCCACATTTCTGGAGACAATGGAAAATATGAAGGTCCTACCAAATGCCCTAATATTGGGTGATTTCAATTACCCAAACATTAACTGGGAGAACTACTCAAGTACTAACTCCCTTGCCCAATGCTTCCTAGAATTTATAAACTCGAATGCCCTGGATCAACTGGTCAACACCCCCACCAGAGGTGACAACATATTGGACCTGTTCATCACAACATGGGCGACCGGTGTTCTACACCAGAGGTCAAACCCTCACTGGTTAGATCAGACCATGGTCTAATCACTCCGGATATCCACATTCTGCCCCCACCCCCAACCAAGGAAACCACCGTGAAAAACTTTTCAAAAGCAAACTTCACATTACTTAAGACCGAGGTGGAAAGGTTCACAGCTCCCATGCTAAAGGACAACGCTGTCCAAGCTGCTGAATCCCTTACAAAGGCACTCTATGAGCACCTGCAAGAATGCATGGATTGTGCTTTCCCAAGCAAAACCAAGACTCACGCCTCCAAGAAAAGGAAACCAGTCTGGTGGACCCCTGCCATAAACAAGCTATACAATAGAAGGAGGAAACTAGTGCAGAAAAGAGTATAATCCCAAGAAGGAAAGACATCCCTGATCAGTATCTGCAGGAAACTACAATCCCTCATAAAATCATTCAAGGGTAGCTTCGAAAGAAAAATTGCCAAGGACTCCAAAGATAACCACAAAGTGTTCTTTAGCTATGTCAAGAACCTAAGTGGAAACTCTCAGATCTGCTCTGAGTTAGTGTAGAATGGCACAAAATACACTGAACTGACTGATATTGCCAACATTCTGGCAGACAGGTTTAGTGCACACTTCACCCCCCCCCCTCACTCCCTAAAGGGCCCATAACCATACCAGAAGAATGGAGTGCCCCGGCAATCACTGACACACAGGTTAAAACAGACCTATCCAAAGCCAGAAATACAGCTTCAATGAGACCAGATGGTGTCCTAGGCTGTGTCTTACACGAGCTCCAAAATGAACTTACCCCTCACCTAAACACACTGTTCAAACTCAGCCTCTCCACAAGCTACATACCCATAGAGTGGTGCACAGCAACAGTTATCCCACTCCACAAAGGTGGAGCCACAACGGACCCCAGGAACTTTTGCCCTATACGCCTGACTAGCCTGGTCTGCAAGGTTATGGAACACATCATCATGGAATTCATTAACAGAGACATTGGGAACCTTCAAACATTGGACCCTACCCAGTTTGGCTTTGTTAAGGGCAGATCATGCCTCCTAAACCTGGTGGACTTCCTTGTGACAGCTACCAAGGCTTTAGACGAGGGAAAGGAGGTCCACACAGCTTACCTAGACCTTGCAAAGGCTTTTGACACCATTCCCCATTCTGGTATTATAGACAAGCTCACCAGCCTGAACATAAACCCCTATGTCATGAGATGGGTTGCCAATTGGCTCACAGATAGAACCCACACGGTGAGAGTTGCAGGCTCTAGGTCTGATTCTAAACCAGTTACAAGTGGTGTCCCTCGGGGCTCAGTCCTGAGACCTCTCCTGTTCAGTATATACTTCTCAGAGATACAGGCAAGCACAGGAGGACTATGGCTGACCAAGTTTGCAGATGACTGCAACTGGGGGCCATAATTGACTCTCTAGCTGATATAGACATCCTCCAGAAGGGTCTCACTGAGACGGATACCTGGTGTCAAAATCATGGCCTCAAGCTAAATGCCAAAAGTGCATAGTCATCCCCTTTGGAAAAAACAAAGTACCCACAAACTACCACATAAGTGGTAGTCCCCTAAATACGGAAAATGTAATAAGGGATCTGGGGACCCAAGTAGGTAGTAATCTCTCCTTTGATAATTATATTGCCAAGGTGGTTAGAAAATCCTTCTATTTGGCCCACCTAATCACAAAAGGGTTTGCATCTAGAACAAAAGAGGTTATTGTGCCCCTCTACTCATCACTCATCAGACCCATCATAGAGTACAACGCCCCATTTGGGAAGTACCTTACAAGACACCTGCAACAGCTGGAAATACCACAGAAGTACCTCACCAAGAGGATTACTGGCCTCAAACATATGCCCTATGCAGCCCGACTAAAGAAACTCCAGCTGTACTCGGTTGCATACCGCTTACTCAGAGGTGATCTCTGCCTGACATACAAGGCCATGTCCAACCCAGAGCTGATGGACATTCTCCACCTAAAAAAAAAACAAATCCCCAAGAGCCACACACTCTAGGGATTTAAACCTCACCACAACAATAAATAGGATGTGCTGGATGAATAGATTCCTGTCTCAGAGACTCCCCATGCTTTGGAACAGGATTCCAATCTACATTAGGTAGAACCCCTCACTAACACTCTTCAAGAGAAACCTTGACGAGTGGATGGGAAACAGAACATTTACCCCGGGGATCATTGCAGTGGCTCTGCTGGACAGAGGCACAGGGAAGTAATGGCTCTGCTGGACCAAGGCACAGGGAACTCATCTAAGGGGGTGGCAAAAGCCAACACATTCTGGCTAGGCATATAGATGCCCTCGGGTAGATAGCCTAGTACTTACCTATGAACCTATGAACTCATGCCTAGGGCCAATTTAGAGTGTCCAATCCACCTACAGCATGTCTTTTGGATGTGGGAGGAAACTGGAGCAGCCAGAGGAAACTCACATGAACACAGGGAGGACATGCAGACTCTGCACAGAAGGCACACCAGCCGAGGATCGACTTGGAGAACCTCTTGCTGTGAGCTGTCAATGCTAACTTCTGCACCTCCACGGCCATCCATAGGACTAACCTGGTTAACAAGCAATGAAAAAAAAAATCATCTGCTCAACATAGCCCTCCCTGCAGTAATCCTTTCAGCTAAGATCAGGTTATGCATTGCAAGACGGCTCCATATGCATTAGTAGGGATTACATACTCAGCAACAGCTCCTCTTGGTCCTGCAGAGTGGTGCTAGCAGCAGAGAAATGAAAAGAGTGACTGCTTTCAAGATTTAAGTATAATTTATTGTTATTACCTGTGCGGCCATCTTTCCTCACCAAAAAGCGAGTTTAAACTGCTGATTTACCTGTTTTAAGCCTGTTTTTTGTGTTTTCTCATACCTGCACTTGTAAAAGTTTGTTTGTTTGAATTTAACTGTTGAGGCTGCCCACTCAAGTGTGCTAGCCTGTGTTTAGAATTTACTGTACTTTTCCTGCTGTTTTTCTTAAAAAAAAAAAATATATATATATATATCCTTGTTTCCCGCCTTTCCTGACCTAGAATAGTCCCTTATACAGGCATTGCTGTATTCTGGACTTTTGAATAGTTCCTGTGTTGCCCATTTCCTCACTTGGATAGAAGGAAGCTTCTTTGTTTACCAGTGGGAGTGGGGAGTTTTGAGCAGCCTATCTGTCCCTGGAGGAGTGACCTCAGCACAAGAATCTTGTAGTTTATTGGCCATTTTGGGCCAATTTCTAGCTCTTTAAAGTTCTCTGTATAAAAACCCACTTTGGCATGGCTTTGAGCGATTTTGCGCATAGAGCAGCATCGGGCAGTGCAGCTTAACCAGGCTTAAACCATTCTCGGCTCCACAAAGTCTGCTCTTCACTTTTTCCCTAAGATCTGATCTATTCTCTCAAGTAAAGACCTTATTCTAAACCTATAACCTAGCACTGCTCTTACAAGCAATCATATAAGTTAGCACTAATAAACTAATAGCACTACATCCTCATATACTCCCTAGGAATACTCGTTCCCCTATTGGTCCTTTTTGTTAGCCTTAAAGGAGTTACTTATACTATGCCGGTATGTCCAAAGGTCAGTTGCCAGTTTCCTCTCCAGTCCAGCTGGTGAATCTGGGAATCCTGAGGCAGTGTTACAACTGCCTCATGTACACAGACAACCCTCTCCTCCTCCCAACAAATACTAATATATGTGAGAGATGCAACCATATAGCCAAAGTGGAGGCTAAGCTCTCTCAACGCAATGCTGGCACAGCCAGTCAGGGGGAGAAGGTAACCATACACACCACAAATCCAGTCGCACATAGACCTACCACATCATCAAATCAAACACATAAACACAGTAAAACATACTCAGAGGCTCTAAATACAAATCTGCCTAAACAGCAGAGACCTCCAAAGCAGACACCCAAGCAACCTCTACCACACAACAAAAAAAATGAAACACATACTTCACAAAATCAGTGTGCCAAACAGTCACAGCCCTTAAGGACAAACAACACACCTGATACACTTGTAATAGGTGACTCTGTCATCAGGCACACTGACGTCCCAATCACCAGGCTGAACAAAGAGAAGGTCAAGGTGAGCTGCCTGTCGGGAGCCAGGATCCGCCACATAACACAAGCACTCAGGTCACTCCAAAGCAAGTACAAATATGACTCTGTCATCGTCCATGCTAGTGTGAATGACCTGAGCCGTACCTCCCTGGACTACATGAAAAGAGACATAGAGGAGCTCTCAGATCATGTAGCCCAGACAGGTATGACCCTGATCTTGAGTAGCATCTTACCCTCACCAAAAATGATGCCACAGTATAAAGACAAAATGATCAATTTTAACAATTGGCTAAAGTTCTGGTGTCATTCAAAGGGGATCCAGTGTCTGTCAGCCTGGGATGACATGCTTGACAAGCCACGCTGCTTCACTAGGGATGGCTTGCACCTGTCACCTCTGGGCTTTCGGATACTGGCAAATGCTCTTGCCACCCCCATAGTGCCTTTTTTAGGCAAGGCTCAAAAGACAAATCCACCTCCATAGACAACACAAGGAAAAACAAACTAAGGGTAATGCTACTCAACGCCAGAAGTCTAAACCTCAAAATGCAAGCACTCGAGGCTCTCCTCAGCATGGAGAATATTGATGTCTGTGCAGTAACAGAGACCTGGTTCAAGGCTCCTGAGAGCACCCCAGCACTACCAGGTTATACCTCATACCATGCTTTTTGGCCCCAAAACTCGGACTGAACCACAAAAGGAGGGGGAGTATCCATATTCATCAAAGATACCCACACCTCCAGGTTAGTGGCACTACATGAAGCATCAGAAACCATCCATGTGCAACTAACAGTGGGCAAAACTGCATTTCAGTTTATAACCTGCTACAGACCACCATCCCAGACTCTGGAACCTCACGTGGCTTTCCTGAGAACATTGGAGAATATGAATGTTCTTCCAAATACCTTTATATTGGGTGACTTCAACTACCCAAGCATAGACTGGAAACACTACTCAAGCCCTAACAGCCTAGCCCAGAGGTTCCAGGAATTTATAAACTCAAATGCTATGGAACAACTGGTCACCACGCCCACAAGAGGGGTAAAAATATTTGACCTGGTCATCACAAACATGGGGACTCTATGCTCTACACCAGAGGTACACCCCTCATTGGTAAGATCAGACCACAAATTAATCTCACTGGACATCCACATCCCGACCTCACCACCACCCCAAAAAATCACAGTAAAAAACTTCTCCAAGGCTAATTTCTCACTCCTCACAACCGAGGTGAAATCACTCAAAGCCCCCGGGCCAGTGGAAACTACAGCCCAAACAGCAGAATCCTATATAAATGCATTCTATGGACATCTTCAGGAATGCATGGATCATGCAATCCCAAATAAAACCAAGACCCAATCCTCCAAAGGCAGACGTCCTGTCTGGTGGACCACAGCCATAAATAAACTATACAACAAAAGGAGAAAGCTACTGCAGGATAGAGCAAAATCCCTCAATAAGTAGGCATCACTTATCAGTACTAGCAAAAAACTACGGTCCCTCATAAAATCTTCCAAGGCCAGCTTTGAGAGAAAAATTGCACAAGACACTAAAGATAACCACAAGGCTTTCTTTAGTTATGTTAGAAACCTGGGTGGCAACTCCCAGATATGCTCAGAGTTAGTCCAAAATGTCAAAAACTACACTGAACCCACAGACATTGCCAACATCCTGGCGGACAGGTTCAGTGCAACTTCTCCCCCCCTTCCCCCCAAAGGAGCAATTATCTATCCCAGCAGAGAGTTGACTCCCTGTCATCACAGATGCTCAGGTAGGAGCTGCCCTCTCCAAAGCACAAAACACAGCATCAATAGGACCGGACGGTGTCCCAGGCTGCGTCCTACAGGAGCTCCAAGAGGAGCTAAAACCTCATATTAGGCTTTTGTTCAGTCTCAGCCTTTCTACAGGTTATGTACCCAAGGAATGGCATACAGCAACAGTGGTCCCACTCCACAAAGGCGGAGCCTCAATGGACCCTGGGAACTATCGCCCCATAAGCCTGACTAGCCTAGTCTGCAAGGCCATGGAGCGGATCATCATGGGACTCATAAACAAAGACATTGGGGAACTACAGATGCTAGATCCTACACAATTTGGCTTTGTTAAAGGCAGATCCTGCCTCTTGAATCTGGTAGATTTCTTTCGAAACAGTCACCAAGGCCATAGATGAAGGGAAGGTAGTCCACACTTCCTACCTGGACCTCTTGAAAGCCTTTGACACCATACCCCACTCTGGCATCATAGATAAGCTCTCCAGCCTAAATATCAACCCCTATTTTAGAAGATGGGTTGCAAACTGGCTCAAGGACAGAACCCACATGGTCAGAATTGCAGGAGCTATGTCAGACTCTAAACCTGTTACAAGTGGTGTCCCACAAGGCTCAGTCCTGGGACCGCTCTTGTTCGGTATATATTTTTCAGAGGTACAGGCCAACACGGGAGGACTATGGCTGACCAAGTTTGCAGATGACTGCAAACTGGGTGCCATAATTGACTCTCCAGCTGACACAGGCATCCTCCAAAAGGGTCTCACAGAGACGGACAACTGGTGCCAAAGCCATGGCCTGAAACTAAACACCAAGAAGTGTATAGTCATACCCTTTGGAAAAAACAAAGTGCCCACAAACTACCATATAGGCAGTAATCCATTAAGTATGGAGGAAGTAATTAGGGACCTGGGAACCCAAGTTGATAGTAATCTCTCCTTTGACAACCACGTTGCCAAAGTGGTTAGAAAGACCTTCTATATAGCCCACCTCATCATGAAAGGGTTCACGTCTAGATCATTGTGCCCCTTTACTCATCCCTCATCAGGCCCATAATTGAATACAATGCCCTGTTTGGGATGTACCTTACCCAACACCTGCAGCAATTGGAGAGACCACAAAAGTACCTCACCAAGAGGATCAAGGGTCTCAAACAGATGACCTATGCTGCCAGGTTAAAGAAACTCCAGCTCTACTCAGTTGCATACCGCCTACTTAGAGGTGATCTGTGCCTGACTTATAAAGCCATGTCCAACCCAGAATTAATGGACATGCTCCACCTCAAAAAATCCAAATCCATTACAGCTACATGCTCAAGGGATTTGAATCTCAATTCAGAAATTAATAGGACATGCTGAAGAGACCCAGAGGCTCCCAGTACTCTGGAATAGAATCCCAGTCCATATCAGGCAGATCACCTCACTGACACTCTTCAAGAGAAATCTTGACGAGTGGATGGGAGATCGTAGGTTCACTCCGGGGATCACTTCTGTGTCACTACTAGACAGGGGCTCAATAAAGTAACCAAAAAAAGGGCACAGTAAAACCCATTTTTTAAGGGGTGGCATAAGCCAAATACACTCTGGCTAGGCTGATAAATGCCCTAGGGCATATAGTCTAGTATCAACCTATGAACCTATGAATTATTCTGCTTTATGTATGCAGAGCAGCTCACAGGGGACAACCCAAGTCTGTATACCACTATGTACTGAAGGCCGTCAGATATAAGCACACATACCACTCTGTGTCTTCTTCACCCTATATATGCTGTAGATTATACAGTTCAATACATTTTGTGAAGGGATAAACACATAGTACATTAACAACTATACATGTTGGCATGAGTATCTAAGTAAAGTACAGGTATTGAGACTCTCCACTCCAAAAAAGAAAAACAAAATAATACACAGGCAACCATAAAGACATGATGTGGCAGGGCACACAGCTATCTTATGTTCCACTCTGCCACACCAGGTTCGTGGTACCACCGCAAGTATCAACTGTGGCTCTGGAGAACAGCTGCATAAGGGAGAACACATGAGCCATTAGAGGGAAATGCTATGACATGTTTTGAAGATACAATTCCTTTGGCATCATGCACTGCAGTGACACCATGTACTCCCTGCTACACCTTCTGCCTGTTGTTACCGTGGACCACTGTGTGTGCTCAGTTCCACTATCAACTCTGTAGCATTATTCAAGAAGTGCTTTTGTATTACCATGTGTATTTAAGCAGTCATGAAGGTGATTATGTTAAACGAAGTTCCCACTGATAAATAACAGATCTGTGTAAGGACATGACTAAATACATTTATATCAGTGTGCACAGACTCTATTCCCATCAGTACTGAGTAAGAACAGTTCTTGAACTATTTCATTGTCATTCCAGCAATATTGTTGAGTACTGATCAAGTGAAAAGGTTGCCACATTTTCACAAATTATTAATTTGTCAAACAATATAAGCTTTTGACTTCCACACACACAGAGGAAAGAGCAGTCCATACTACCACAGATAGATGAAATTGATCAGTGTGCTACATTTGGGAAACCAAACACCTCTTACCACTCTATACTTACTGAGGTTTTCTGCCTGATTGTGGAAATGATTTCTTATGCAGTTTTTCTAGTCTCTTGAAAGAGTTACTACAAGAACCTCTACAGTACTTTGTTTTGCAAAACATAGTGTTCACAATTTCAGCATGTGCACCAAATGTTGGAGTATGCAGTCGGAGAACATTCTGTAACACATAGTATGAAGTAATAACATCCAAATGTTGGAGTATGCAGTTGGTGAACATTTTGTAACACATAGTATGAAGCAATAACATCCATAGCCAGTGAAATTCTGCCCCACAGAATGAGCAATTTACCTAACCAATGACCAGCACTGATTAAGTAAGTTTTAAAAATAGTGCCTTCTGTAACAGTATTTTTGATCAGTGTTTAAAATATTATACAGAAATGCACTTTAGAGCCATGTTCTTTTACTATTTGTTCTGTTGCCATTATGGATGGTAATATCTGCACAAAAATAAATACATAAATAATTACATACATACATAAATAAATTACTGAATCATTTAACCACTACAACTACCTGCACTTTCATTCCAATGACTTATTGTAATGTTAACCTAAATGCATTACCTTCACCAGAACTTTATTCTCTGGATTTATTATTCCACATTCACTGTAGGATACAGAAAACAAAAACAACCATTTTGGTTATACATTTGTTCATGCTTTTCTCCAAATAATTTGTACTTAAGGCACTGCTTATGTCGTTGCATTTCTGGGGAGGCAAGGACCAAGTTTTACAGAGCTACACAAAGTAAGGCACATTTTTTATTGTTAAAGCAGACCTGGAATGCATTATGATATTGCAGTATTCAGGAACTCTGCATAGAAACCGAGGTCATCATCATTCTCTACAGCGGATCATCTCTTTCCATTTCTTCCTATCCTCTGCATCTTGCTCTGTCACACCAACCGCCTGCATGTCCTCTCTCACCACGTCCATAACATAGAAACCGAGGTCACAAAGTATATTTTTAGTTCTGACCTTGTTTTCATTAAAGAACAGATATTTGTTACAATTTCATACTTGAAAATGGTGCTTGTTTTCCTTTGCTCATCAAAATAAAAGTGTGTGCTGTACATACAGATATGCAGTGCCCTGAATAATTATACAAGAATGATGAAGCAGAGAAAAGACAGTTTCGCCACGGATGTGATTATGAACACATTGACTGTGGAAGCCGCAGGAGTGAATTTTAACAAAGTGAGGATGCAGATGTGTTCAAGTGGGATGGCAGACAAGCTACATCAACAGTTAATTGCTCTACATGATAACTTGGTTATTAAGGTACCACATTTCACAGCTTCGGGGTCCTGGATTCTATCCTGACTTCTGGAGTTTTGTCTGTGTGATCTCTGCATGTTCAGTGTCTTCATGATGTTTTATACATATTCTGGTTTCCTTCACTTTTCCTAAAATGTGTAGATTTACTGTCTGATTGAAACTATTCATATGTAGTGCGTGAAGTCTTAAAGTAGAATTTCTAAAGTCTACAATTTATGCTATATCTCAGTATATAACCACATTTAATAGGAACATCGAAGAGGATAGGTACCAACATTGTGGCATCAAGCTGTAGCTGTTCCAGTACACAAAACAGGATCCTCTATACCAGAGTATCTATAGTCCAACAGCTCTTCCCCATCTATGATTTCCAAAATATTGTAGTTAAGCCCCTTTTAGACTACTAACAGCTTACTCTTACTCACAGCCTGCTGTTAGGCCTCGTCATGGAACTGACTGCGAACTCCATGATCTAGCAGAATACCATCCATGTAAACATGACAGAGGCACATTTTTGACACAGCCTCCTAAAGTTCCCCAATGCTTTTGATACAGTTTATTATTTAAAACCATGCAGTTGAAAACAGTGGCTTCTTTAAGGTGGCTTACAGATTGCCTATTTAATCTTACACAGGCTATCTGGTGAAATGGTGCCTTGAATCCATTTCTGCAAGTTAAAAGAGGTGTACCATAAGGATTTGTCCTTTGTCACTTGGGTCACACCTTTTCAAAAATGTTGTGACTTGCATGGCTACTTACCATGGCCTTTAAAGATTTCCCTATAATGGACCCCTCCTATTTGCCTTGAAAGTGCAGCACACCTTAGAAGTATGAAAGAGCAAGGGCAAATCCTTCCAGCTGTCAATGTTCAGCTTCATCCTCAATAGCATACATTTCTTAGGGTACCATAGAACTAGCGCTAAATGTGGTAAATATCTTATTATTCATTTCAGTCTTTTAATATATAGCTTCAAACTTCCATTCTCTTCAGGAGTGGCTTTGTACTGTTAGTGCTGATGTGGCTCCTAAATCCATAAAACTTGCCTCAGTATGACACAAAATAGTCTGTTTCTGAATTAACCGATCAGCAGATGACCTTCAAATTAAATCTCACTGTGCTTTATTCATCTGCCATCAGCACTGTATAGAGCCAAGTATTTCCTCACTGACAACATTTTCTGCAGCTATGTCACCTCACAGAAAGAGGTTCCCTGGTTCGATTCTTGACTGGGATATCTTATGTGTGGAGTTTGCATCTCCTCTCTGTGTTCACGTGGGTTTCCTCTGGGTGCATGAGTTTCCTCCCACATTCCAAAGACATGCAGCAGGTGAACTGGACACTCTAAGTTGGCCATAGGTGTGAATGTGCATGGGAGTGTATGGGTGTGGAAGAACCACTGTGGCAGGGCTAGCCGCCCAGCGGAGTAAACATTTGCATTAGATGATTGTCACTGTTGAAGAGGCACCCCAACCCCATGTGCAAAAAAATGGGAAAAAGGGGTTGTGAATGGATGGATGGATGGATGGATGGATGGATGGATGGATGAATGGATTTCTTTCCTTTTGTCTACATTCTTATACTGTGTACAGCTTATGGCAGCTGCTGTACAAAATGAAACTGGCCTATGCCAGAAAAGTTAGAGTTCCAGCTGGCCTATGCCAGAAAAGTTAGATTTCCAGCTGGCCAGAGTTTTTTTTTATTTTTTACTCAGATGATTTTTATTTTAAATTTGCCATAAACAATAAATGAAAACTTATCATGGTTTACAATCAAGTTAGATAATTATTAACTATATACAAATTTACATTTAGCCTGACATTTTAAAACTTGCGTGATAAATTACACAGATATAGTTTAATTAAAGTTAAATAGTACTTGCTTCATGAGGAGGTTAGATCCATTTGCAAAGTATCAATCAAAGTTAGACCTTTTTTCCAAGGGTTTTTAGTTAATGGTCTAGGAAACAGTCTTAATTCTTTGTTTTTTATTTCCATTAAAGCTGTCTTCTTCAATAGACATATGAAATCTTCTTTGTTAGGAGCTGTAGTAGAATTCCATCTCTTTGTTATGCATTTCCTAGCTATAGCTAGTATGGTCCAAAGTAAATGAAGGTCAGTCTTATTTGAAGAATAAGCATTATCAGTTATATTCAGTAATAACAAAGCCTTGGTCATGACAAAATTATCTGTATAAATTGCCTGCAAGAAATTGTTAATACTTTCCCAAAAGGGTTTAATTTTTATGCAATCATAGAAAATGTGAGACCAATCAGCTTTATTATACTGTTGACATCTCCAGCATAACCCATCATTAGAAGGATTGATTTTTGAAACTTTATCAGGGGTTGAAAAGGATCGAATTTCCAGGTAAATATTCTCCAGTAATGAGAACAAGAAGTTAATTTTACTGAGAGAAGTAAATTAGATTTATTTTCTGAGGTTAACTAAATCCTATATCCTTTAATAATATATAGCCAATATGCTGGTTTATGTTGTGCTTTGTAATTTTTTATTAGATTATATAAATATGAAGTACCATTTTCCATTTTCTTATTATTATATACAATTTCAAACAGTCTGGATATAAAATTTGGTGTATTTGAAAAAGAAGAATTATTTATTATCCTACATAGATCCTTGGAGTACGTCAATATATTCTGAAGCATTAACCATTCATGAGAATTCACTTTGTAAGTTGACATCATATATTGCAAATCCCATACTTGCTGATTTTTTTAGACAATGTAACCAACAGATTAGATGTTTCTGTTCCCAAGAGAGAAATATATTTCTATGAATTCTATCTGGAAAGGTTTTAGTAATGCTGAAGGGAATTAATGACGCAAACAAAAGCTTTAAATCCATATTCATGTTTATAAATTTCCTAAAACAGTCAAATAAATGATTTATTAAATTTGTCCTAGTTAGTTTAGTTATATTGTATTGATAATTTAAGGCCAGTGAGTACCATGATATATTGTCCTTGTCTAGAAAAGTAGAATTTTTAAGAAAATTATTTTCATTTAAAGACACAAACATTATAGTTGTATGTAACAATTTCCAATTAGACATATAATTTGGATTGATCCATTCAACCACAGTTTTAAGTAAAGTTGCTCTTATATAAGATTCAATATCTGGGAAATGTATTCCTCCCTGGTCCCATTGTCTGATATGGTGGGCATATGCAATTTTGTTTCTTTTAGGAAATCACAGAAATCTTAACAATATTGATGTTATTTTCTTAAGGTGGGTTTTTTCAGGAATTAACAAAGTGGCTTGTACAACATACAACATTTTAGGGAGAAGAATCATTTTAATTAACTGTAATCTATCTTTAAAAACTATAAATAACTTATTATATTTACCCACCAGAGAGTCTATTGTAGCTATGATCCTTCTATAATTAATATTCAATATATCTTGAATATTTTCACACAAGTCTATCTCTAAGTATTTTATTGTTGAGACTTGTTCTCCTATGATATGATTCTTATCTATCTGAAAGTCCTTTTTTATTTAATAATAAGTATTTAGACTTTTGTTTATTAAATCGGAGTCCTGAGATCTTATGAAATTTCTTTATCAGATTATCTAATTCAACTAATGTTTCTTTTGAATTCAATAGTGTAAGAAGTATGTCGTCAGCAAAGAGCATGATCTTGGAGTTATATTGACCAAATATATTTATTCCTTTTATCTTTGGATTGTTTCGTATTAATATTGCCAATAGTTCTATAGCTAATGGAAATAAAATAGGTGACATAGGGCAACCTTGTTTAGTACCTCTCGTAACTTGTATAGCTTCTGAGGTAAAGGGTCCTAATTTAACATAGGTTAAATTGTTTTCATAAGCCTTTTTAATAAATGTAATGAAGGAGATGTGAAATTTATAAGCTTCTAAGATTTTAATTAAATAATCCCAGTTCAAGGAATCAAAAGCTTTCTCAATATCTAGTCCAATTATTAAGGTTTCTATATTTTCTTTGTTTAAATAATCAATTAATGTCAATATTCTTTTAATGTTATCATGTGGATGTCTATTTTGAATAAACCCAGTTTGGTCATAGTTCGTAATTTCATTCATATGATTTTTTTTATTTTTTTAACCAATATAGACATAAATATTTTATAATCATTATTTAATAATGAAATTGGCCTATATGAGCTGCATTGACTATCATCCTTGTTTTCTTTTAAAATGGGTATGATTAAGGAGTATCTCCATGAAGGAGGAATTAATGCATGAGTCTGAATTTCAATAAATGTTTTATGTAGTAATGAGGTTATATTTTTGGAGAAAAGTTTGTAAATTTCTGTGATTAAGCCATCCATTCTGGGAGATTTACTAGTTTTACTTTCTTTGATTGTATCTATGACTTATTTGTGCATAATGGATTTTTGTAATTCATTTTGTAAACTTTCAGGAATTGGTTTAATAATTGAAAACACATTTTCTAAAAGGGGATGTTCTAGCAAATTATTGTTACTTTTTAAATGATTTTTGAAATGACACTTGAAAGCATTAGGAATATCTCCTATTTCCGAAACTTTCTTACCTTTTTCTTCATGTAGTATATTAACAATAGTATTAGCTTTAGATTGCATTTTAACTTTAACAGATAAGTTATGTAAGTGTTTTGGAGAGGTGGCATAAGAATTTATTTTTAACCTCTCCATGGCTAAATTAGTTTTGTGATTTAAGATTTCAATATATCTTTTATTTAAGTCTTTTATTGTCTCCTTATTCTCTAATAAATTAGGAGATTTTTAGATTTAAATAATGTGAGCTTCCTTTGTAGTTCTTGAAGTTCTGATTCCCATTCCTTGATTTTATTTTATACCAAGCAATTGTTTTTCCATAGATATAAGCTTTTAATGAATCCCATACCATTACTATATTCGCTTCCGAGTTGTAGTTTACATCTACAAAGAAACTGAGCTCATTCACCAACCATTGCTTAAATTCTTTAATTTTTGTAATATATGAAGGAATTCTAGTAAGAAAACCAAGTGATTTAAAATTTATTTGCACTTTTAGAACTAGAGGATTATGATCTGAGAGGGGGCAAGGAATTATTGTAAATGAAATAATTTTTGTTTGAAGATCCTGGGAAATATGTATCTTATCAATTCTGGTTTGGGTCCCATATCTATAATCTTGATGGGAGAATACCAAGGAATTACTATCAATAACATTAAAGGTATCTTTTAATTTTAAGGATTCAGTCCATTTTTTAAGTAATTTTGCAGTAGCTGTTAGACGTGGAGATTTTTTTATTAGTAGTTTCAGACATATCTGTAATACAATTAAAGTCACCCCTATTATTAAATTACTTTTAAATATGCTTGTAATTTGATCTAAATGCTTTTTGACTGTCCCCATCCCAATACCCGGAAACCAATATAGGTTTACTAGTGTCCACAACCTGTTACTAAACTTCAGAATGACTATAGCTATACGACCCTCATTATCTATATATTTATGTGTTATTTCAGGATTTAATAAATTGTTTCTCCATAGAATTATTATCCCCCTCTTCTATGCTTTAAAATTGGAACATGCTAAGATCTTGAACTCACTTGGGTTCCATGTGAAATTATCATTGCTCTTGAAATGTGTTTCCTGTAAAAAAATTATGTTTAGATATCTTAGTAAGTTAGACCTTTTATTTGGACTATTTAGACCATTAATGTTTTTCAATAATATAGAAAGGTCCATATCAAATTATTTTGAGGAAATATTTAAAGGTGTCATTGACTTTACCTGAAATCATCCCCTCCTTAAAAATAAAGTTTTATTGATTAGTACATGATCAATTATCTCAGTGAAGCATGTTATCACTAAGGTACTCAATAAGTATACGTTAGGCTCGGTAAAAATAATGAACAATTTAAAAACTAAAATAAATACTAAAGTTAAAGTAGTTAGCTCATTAATCCCTACCCACCATGGAATGAAATACATTCCTAGTCCAACAGATTGAAACATCTGGTGAACTATCACTCTAACTTCCTTTTCCCATTCCTTTGAGCTCCATATATACTGTAAATAATCAAGACATCTAATAGACAACTAATATTGTGATTTAAAAACATTTGGTTGTAGAAGGCATTGTTTAATATGAATTAACTACTATATCATTACCATCTAAACATAGAAAACAATTGCAGTTGAATTATACTAATTATTAACTTATTCAGCTCATTGTATCAACATACCTTTCCATATTGGATATGAATTCACTTGTTTAAACACACAGACACTTTAATCCTTAATCACAAGGCTTGCAAGCAATAACATAAATTAAAAAAGAATATGACATTTTATAATATAGAAACATATGCTTTCAAGAACTGTTCATCAGATTTAAAAGAGACTGTATAATTACCTTATAATCTGAATATAGGCTTAATCTTATTATATTTCAGCTAATAGTTATAGTAATGCTTTAGAAAGGCAGTCAAAAAATGCATATGTTTAAATTATCTAAGTGGTGTAAAGCATAGTAGTTTCTATGAATGTGTTGATTAGGTACTTATATAATTTTAGTTGCTTGGTTTACTTTAATAATGGTTTTGTTAAAATATGGTTCAAACAACAATCAGATTGAATTTTATATTCTCTTATACAGGGTGTAACTAGATAAGGGAAATCTAGCTTGTTTCCTAAAGTGTGTTGTGAATGTGCTTCTGTAGGGTACGAGTATACCAACAGCCAATCAAAACCTTATCTACTCGTTATGACAACATTAAACTACTCTGCAATTGTAAAGATAGGAGAAAACTTTTTCCCTAGCTCGTGCAAACTAGACTTTTATAAAACTTCACAAGCACTTATTTCCCACTCAAACAACTGCCGTGAAAATGGAAGAGAGAGAGAAAGAAAAAAAAATGGCTCAAAACACTGACACTCTCCCTCGCAAGGAGCACACCACCCCTGACCCAAAGACACCAGGGTCAGCTCACATCGTGTCCATTGCACCTTTAACCCCACTCTCTGCATACTATCTGACCTCAAACAACACCAATTCACTCGACCAACAGTTCTTCTCCAATCTGACCCGACACAACTGTACATCAGTTCCACATAATCTGCAACTACAACCAACAAAGACCGCACCATTCATTATCAATTCAGAAGGCAAAGCAGTACATCACCAGAATTACAACAGTTCCCGGCCTCTATTCCATATAGAAATCCCACCAATTATCCCCGACAAGTAGAGATCACCAGATACTTCAACAAACCCTGCCCAGAAAATCACTCCACTGTCAGCCAACTTCCTGAAATAGGAACAATCGCCACGCCATTCCAAGTAACAACTATTTCAGTAATGCAGCCATCTAAGAAACCCAAACCCTACTTTCAGTAACAATTTTTTCCTCTAGCTGCAACAATAGTCACAGTCCTTGCAGCAAGCACACAATGACAGACCAGACAAGATTTCAAATAGGGCATAACCCTGGTGTACAACCTTTCTTCATCAGTGCATCTGAGGCAAGAAGCAAAAAAAAATGTTTTTCACCATAATACCAACAGCAATGATTATGGCAATACTGTCCAGAAGCATACACATTGTTTAAGTCCCTTGCGAACACCCCAGCTAATTATCAATGACTGCAATGTATATATTATGCAATAGGCTGTGGGCAGTATAACAAAGGTCAAAATAAATAGGTATGCAATAACTGCCATTTATGTCAGGGAAGGAAGTTGATGTTTTAATACTATAATGAATATAAATTAATGTGTAGTCTGTGTGTATTTGCAGTTTAGATCACCTCTTCCATACATTACTCTAATGCATCGTCCAAAGGCAGGACATTCATTTTCGCTTAATTCAAATAATTCTATAGTGTTCCCGATCACAGTATGTTAGTTACTAATCGATCTAACATTTTAACATGGAATGAAATTTAGGTAGCATATTTAAAATGTAAAAACAAAAATAGAGAAAAAAAAATAACTGTTTTATACGCACCTAGACTGATAATCACACACCAGTTTGGAACAATTAAAGCCAATCAAATAAAGCATATATATATTTACTCTACCATTACTAAATGATAAGTAAGGTAAACTCCAGATTTATATTATAGACAATTTACTGTGTGTAATAACTGCAAATTGAAACAAGTCTCTTTCTTAACATCCTCATTCACATCAGCAATGAGGAACTACCTTCTTTTTACTTTAATTTTAACTGACAGAGATCTCAATAGCATTTCTCCATTTAAAAATGGGAACGTTTCGTAGCTACGAGGAACATTTCATTAATATAGTCTAAAAAGGCTATAAGTGCTACTGTATGAAACTCAGACTGAAAATAACAATAAGCATTTTAATAAAAGGAAAATTAATTAATTAAATAATAGACATGACACTAGTAGGCTGAAAAACATAGTTATAAAACATAATAATTTAACTTTGATATTACTAGATTAAATAAATAGCTATATTAAGTACTAGAAATTTTTAACATTTATTTATTAAAACAAAGAGAAGAAGAGAAACTTCATAGGATGATAAGACAGGTATAAATAGTTATAGGAAACATACTTTTTTGTATATATATGTTGTGAATAAATGCATGAGATTAAAGGTATTAATACACAGTGAGACCATTTAGATGCTTTTAATAGTTAGGTTGCAGTTTGGATTCAGTTTTCTGTTTCTTTTTATTTACATCAGTCCAGCCATTTTTGTCAGTGGTTCTCTTCAGGGATGGGAAGCCCATTCCATATCTTCAGAAATGGTTATAATGTTATTGTTTTGAATGAAATGCACAGCTTCTTCCAGAGTGTTGAAGGTTCTCATCTCACTTAGGTGCATTATTTTAATTTTTGCAGGAAAGGCTATTTGAGCTTTAATATTATTCTGTTTTAGAGTTTTTATTAAAGGCCATACCTTTTTTCTCTGTTCCAGCACTTTAGTGGAGTAGTCATTGTCAAATCTTATCGTGTTCTGGTTATATTTTATAGGACTTTTCCTCCAAGCTGTTTTTAACACCAGTTCATTGTCCATAAAAGATAAAAAATTTACTCTAATTAATCTTGGTGGTAGGATGGATGTTGATGAAGTTGTTGCTGAAGTTCTATTCCCCAGAGCATGATGGGCCCTTTCTATTCCAAAGGAAAAACCTTCTTTAAGATTTAGAACCTCTGGTATCCAAGAGTTTAGGAAAGATATAATGTCCCCTCCTTCTGTTTTCTCAGGTAAACCAAAAATCCTGATGTTTGACCTTCTCTCTCTATTTTCAAGATCATCTAGTTGGTTAGATAACCAAGTATTTTGCTTCAAGAGAAACTCTGTTTGTGTTTCCTCCTCTTTGAGCCTTTGATCAATGTCAGTCAAAGAAGTTTCAATGTTTGTTAACTTTGACTGGTGTTGCTGAAGTATTTCTTTGAAGACTTCTGTTTGCTTCTGTGAGTTCTCTTCTAGGTTTTGTAGATTAATCTTAAAATCATCCATTTTTGTTGATAATTCTTGTAATGTGGTAGTCACCAGTTGTAGTTCCTTTTTTAGTGTCAAGTCAGCAGCATGAGAATTCTTTAGGTTGCTCATCTCTTTAAATGATGTGTATAGACTTCTAAGTAATTTGACAGGAAATTTATTTTAGAAAGCCACCAAAATTTGTATTTAGTTTCTTTAGACAATTAACTAAATATTTGTAGTAGTTTTGTTAGTAATAGTTAATTTAATTTCCTGAATTTAGTACTAATCTATGGAGCTCCAAAAAATGCTGCTTTTCAGTTAGCTATTCAGGCTCCACCCCCCTCTAGAATCCTGGCCAGAGTTTTTGGATCCCATCAGTCTACATCACTAAAATGGCACTGTTGATTACAATTCAAACATATTTTTGTTATTGAACTATTCTTTGTATATAAACTCCTCTGTGTCAGAACTTTCTATCATTATGTGGTGATATTCCTCACATGAACTGCAGACCACAATAGCCTTACTGAGCAGACCATATTTAAAAAGGAGTGGACCCTAGCAGAAAAAAATCCCCAAAAATTAGTATGATGACTATTTGGATGAAAAGTTGTAAATAATTTAAAACATTGCAGTGAGACATTGTTAATATTAAAACATTTCAATGACAACTGTATACAAGTTACTAACAAATACAAAATTTAATTAATTTAAATTGCTAAAGTCACAGAGCAGAAAGAAGCACTAATTTCAAATATAGCATTCATCTGGGTGTATAAAAACATACAACCCCTACCATACACAAACAAATTACCACACACACACACACACACACACACACACACACACACACACACGCACACACGCACACACGCACACGCACACACACACACACACACACACACACACACACACACACACACACACACACACACACACACAAACAACAGCATATGTGGCATATAGTATACTCCACTCCACTCCCCAAAAAAAGAAGGATTGGTGTGAATGCCTTATGCAACACAGAATTATGTAGTGGAAGCAGAAAGAAAACAAAAAAATAATTTCAAAATGTGTAATCAAAGAATGGAAGAATAAAATAAGTGAAATTTTGGAGGTAGCTGCTCCCAATGAATATGAATATGAACATTTGGCTTATGAAATGTTCTTTCCTGTTAAGAAAAGTTATTTTCTAATCGTTCTTGATACCTGTCTTACCAAATGACTAAATGATAAGCCCTCTCTCATCACTTTAAGCTGAAAATGAGGGAACATTCATTGTATTATTTCTTAAACACATTTTTTGTTTGTATTTATCTTGGCATGTTCTTGGAATCTGTGGTTTTATTTGATTCTGTTGGAGGAAGTGCTGTGCACAGAAGTTTATGTTTTTACTCCTAACCTTTATTAGATTTATATGCACTAGGCAAGCATTTTTGTATTAACAGCATATATTCAAGTTAGTAACAATACAAAACTTTGATTTGTGTCTTTTTATTTGTTAAATTAGTTAATGTGTACAGTGTCGAAGTATAGTGAGGTGGGGGGGATTCTTTCGGCTTTTCATGGTTAGGGGTCGCCACAGCGGAACTCCGGTCTAATAATGATTAGCAGTGGATTTCTAGGGAGCCGAGTTGCCAGCCCGATGACCAGCCTTCAAAGAAGGCACACCCATTCACGCACGCACCTACCTGCATGTCTTTATACGTCACTCGACCATGGGGAGGACATGCAGGCTCCACACAGAAGGCGCTCCAGCCGAGAATTGAATGGGAGAACCTCTTGCTGTGAGGCGACAATGGTAACTGCTGTACCACCACGGCCTGTTGAAGTATAGTGAGGTATGATACGCAAATATACTTCTTATAGATAGGTGCTATTAAAGGCTATAGCCAGGATTTTTGGTAATAGATGAACATTCCATAATATGGCTGCCATCCTCCACAAGTGTAGCCCAAACACCTTTTTTATATTAAAAAATCTGAAATGACTTACTTATGGTCTTATGCCTGTCATTATCAGCATCCTGATTTTTTGCCCTTAACTACAGAGAAGTTATTTCCCTAACCTGTTTATTTATTTATTATTTATTTATTTACATTTGTTTACCAGGAAATTCCGACTGGACACAGGTCCTTTTTCAGCGGAGGCCCGAGGAGAAAAGCGCCACAGAAAGACATGGTAGATGGTAAACAATCAGGGTATGTATACAGTAGAGGTGATCATGACATGGAGAAATACATGAACAAATTAGGTACAATTGACTAATAGGCTCTAATTACAATGTTGAGAAAGAAGTAAAACACAGTGCCACAAATGATCTAAACACTAACTAGATAACAATAATAACAGACTAAATGATAACTAAATCCTGGAAGGATTACTGTTCTAGAATGCTTTGGCGCGCACATTTTTTATTACTTGGCACTATAATGGCATATTGGGAGTCTTGCTGTACCTTCTATTTGTTTTGTCGTCAGCTTATTTTAGCTGATGTTCTTTTGGCTAGTAACCATTGGTTGTGGCTTAAGTGGTGGGGTAGTCCACTTTAATTCTTTTTCTGCTTAGTTGCTTCTTTATATTTTATTAATAATTCTTTGTACTTCATTCTGTTCTTGGTTTTCTGTCTTTTTTGTGATGTTTGCTTTTTTCGCATATTGTACTTTGCTTACTTTTTTATGCTTGTTGTATTACTTGTACACAAAAAATACAGCTAATTAGCTAACAAGACGTTCTAAAACAAAAGCTCTTTTAACAAAATATATATTCAAAACTATGAACATGTATTTTTTTTTATTCTAGCATATCTAATTTCCAGAAAATAACTTATTTTTTAAAGTATGTACTGTGGGTCACATGCAGTCCAGTAGACCAGTAATGAGCATAGGCAACATTACCAACTGCCCCAGAGAATTGTCCAGTCAAGTGACTTGCTCAAGTTCACACAGTAGGTAAATAAAGGCTGAGAGAATCAAACCCTGTACCACAGCAAAGGTAGCTCATTAACTGCTCTTAGCCTTAATTCTCTGCCCCAACTACCAGAGTATGAATCAAACTCCAAACCCAGTAGAATCAGAGCATGTACTCTGCTATTTGGCTAACCAGGATCCACTTTTAAATTATGTTTTTTAGAAAGACCCAGCCAAGCTAGAGTCTTGACTGTGTAATATCTTAAACCTCCTGAAGTTATGACCCATGGGATACATGCAAATAATCCTTAGGACATACAGGTGTTTCAGCTGCATGGCTTCTTAATGCCCAGGACTTTTTACTTTCATTTTAAGTCTTCACTTGTGTATCCAAGTCAATAAAGCCAAACCCCATTTGCTGTAGACATACCATAGTTCACTTCTTCTGAGCTCAACAGTAGAGCATTAGTGGCAGTGTATATAGTGTATACTTAGCTGCATCCATGATAGACCTATTGCCCATTCTTGAGTTGTATACACTGACATCAGTGCCATCCAGGTATCCTTTTCTCACCTTTCAGTGGCATGTTACTGTTATCTTGTTATCTATTCTCTTTTGCATATAGGAAATATCCTGGTGTCTTTCTACAGTACAGGCATTGTCTGTTGCTATTGGTCTGTTGCTTCTGCATATATGTATGGATGTGGATATAGGAAAGCAACATTTCAGATGTACAGGGATTGTTGGTCTTGTTGGTATCATGTCCTTCTTATATTTGTTTGTGTGTGGCGGATGTATTCTTAGGACCACACATCACATACTCCCTTCCCCCTCCAGGGGGGGGGGGTCTCCATGTTTGCAAGGTTTCTAGTGTTATTGTCAACAATAAAGCATTTGTATGGAATAATCTGCCTTTACCCTGTGGTAGAATGTATTTTTCCATGCATCGCAAATGCTGTCACTGATGTATTTGTGGACCAAATGACCAAACCTGAAAAAAGCCACATATAACTTTTAATCTTTTGTATTTACAGGTCAGTGTTTTTTTATGAGACAGCTTATAAAGACTTCTGATCACCAGAGTTATTTCACACCACACACATGTAAATAAGCAAAACTCAGTGACAATCTACCAAGGAGCTTCCAGCCAGTATTAAAATGTAAAGCTTCTAATTACTATCTATTCAAACATAATACTGGTTGAGAGTCATCGTCTGATGTTTGTTTATCTCAGCTTGGCAGAGCATTGACCATGTACGTCATTATTTAATTTTATCTTTTCAGTAAGCTAATTTTGAATGAGACCAGAAGGCAGTTTCACTGTTTGGAGGCTGGGATTTGTAGAGGGATAAGGAAACAGCAGATGCCTATAGTTTTATCACACTATCCCACTATGAAATTGATCAGTCTTAAGCAAGATGTATACTGGTGGTAGATGTTCAAAGTCTTCTATATAATGCAACAGCCAGGTGCTTGTATTAACCAATCCATGTAGGAAGAGTATTATTTTTATTGCAAATGATACATACATTAATGGCTACCATTTTAACACCAATTTGTAAATTCCAATGAGGGATCAGAATAATTTGAGAATATTCTGGTGGGAAAACATGAGTTATCTATACATAAATCTATATATTTGACAATACATGTAGGGCAATTATTCTTTCCACAACAACTGAAGCAGTACCACACTGTGGATAGTTTTGACATGCTGTAACATTATGCTTGAATATGCATAGGATGGTATGTTGTCTACAGTAAATGTGTTGTCCAGGATCATTCCATTACATGTTCAGCAATTTTGTTGTACATATGGAAAGGTGCCTTCTTGAACTACCTGGATGGATATGGTCATTGTATTCTGTATCAATGTCCACAACAGTGACCGTGAACAACAGTATGCACATGCATAGCCTCTGTGTTCTCTGTACCACACGCGCCAGGGTTCTAAACCTTGTCATCAAAATAAACAAAGCATGCTGAAGGGATAGGTTCCTGACCCAGAGACTCCCCAGACTCTGGAATAGATTGCCCATAGATGTCAAGCAGAGTGCCTCTTTGGCCCTCTTCAAAAGGAACCTTGACGATTGGATGGGAGAAAGGAAATTCACCCCGGGGATCATGTCAGTCGCCCTGCTAGACAGAAGGGGTCCAGGGAAGTAAATAGTGTGGGAAGGAATAGCCAGGGTATTGTTATGGCTAGGCTTGTATAGGCCCTATGGCAGATAGCCTAGTACCAACCTATGAACCATTTCTTTCATTCATAGACTTGAGATGTAAGCATCAGCATAGTTATGCTACTCATGCAGTGCACTGCTATGCAGTGATGCTTGCATTTCCTTTTAAATTTTTATATTTTTTGCCCCCTATGGCTGACCATCAGCTACTCCTGTTGATCCTCCTCAGTTGCTTAGTCCTCAAAGACCACTTTTGAGAGAGGAGATCAAGGTGCCTCAGTGCAGCATCATTCTACTGCTTTGGAGAACTTTTTGTTTTGTTTTTATTCATTGCCACTAATCCCATGCACGAGACATACAATGACATCAACAGCAGAATCCCGCAGTCATCTGGTGAATGATCCCACAATATTTGGTGGGAACTTTACTGTTTCATTGAAGTTTGCAGCATTAACCAGATTGTTCAACCCTTTCTCCCAAAAATAAGTGAGCTAGAAAATTGTTATTCACTTCTTTTCTTCCAAATTGCTCCACAGGAGCTCAGACCACTGTATGTGAACCTGGGCCTCCTGACCTCCATTAGGGATTCCATCCCTCTGTGCCATGAAGTTGACACTGCGTTTTCATGCTTATATATACTTTGTAGGTTCATTGATTCATAGATAGTTACTAAACTATTGATCCATGAGAATAATTAAAAGCCTTAAATTCACATGAAAGTTTTACCCCTTGAATTTTAAGTATGCATAACCATACCTTTCAGTCATCCAAATTCTTGCAGAATGTCCATATTTTTGCCTCATATTTTCGGTCTCTTATTCATAAAATTTTTGGTTTTGTGGCAGGTCATTGAGGACTGAAGTCAGAAAATAATGACAGACATTTGAGTTTCACACTTTATACCCTGCAGAAAATTCATACCAATGCAAAACATGTTTCTAAGTTTATAAGAGCAATATTTAAAAAGTGTCCTTTTTATGCCTTTGTCCCCCATTATGTATGGCTTTGTCCAGATTTCTTGAACTTACAGGTTGAGAGTTATGTGAATAATCCAGAGATGAACAGAACATTTACATGTTGCCCCTATCCATGAAGGCCAGGAGTACTAAACCCAGAGGGAATTTGCAATTACCCATTCAAGTGTCCAGATTATCTTTGAATAGTGTAGAGGAAAGACGTACTTTGCTTTCTGTGAGGAGGACAATGATTACAAAGATGTGGTTTTCTCTTTGATACATATCTATTCCTCCAACATGTTCTGTTTATGTTACTAAAGAAATTTAGATCTCTTGAGTAGGTGTTTTTGCTCTCACTGTTCTTGCAAATGTCTAGTTGGTTGACATTATAGTGTCTGTTGAAGCACTGTGTGAGAGTCAAAGATTGCCTCCCAGTAGCCTGTATGACACAAAGCAGAGGGACAAGGCTTTGAGATGGTCTTGATAGTTTTTATCATTTATGTTCCTGATTTTCTTAGTAATCAAGCATTATGGGTATTCAAGTTTGTCAAATGTTTGGACATGTGCATACTAAAGGGGGCATTATACTCAACAATCAGCCAGATGATTGCAGAATGCAGTGCAATGATCACATCCCTGGACTGGGATACCATACAGTAATAAGCTGTGCAATGAAAAGCACTTTCTTACTATAGTTGCTGTGTGGTGATTGAAGGACAGTTTGTTGTAAATATAGGATTCCAGGTCTCAAATTACTTGATCTATTTCAGGGGTGTGTTGTCAGTGTGATAGTTCCAAGGGACTTTCTTGTTTGCTTAAGGATGCTATTGCACATTTCTTGGAATTTAGTTTTAGATCATGGTTTTGACCCCAGCTATTGGTTTAGGAAAGACCTTTTAAGTGGATCTTAGTGATAGCTTCAAATTTACAGCCATCTGCAAACTTTGTTAGCCATGAACCCTTAACAGTAAGATTGACTTCCAAGAAATAAATCCCAAAGAGGAATGGCCAAGGACTGAACCCTTGGGTACACCACTAGTGGAAGCCTACCGCTCTACTTTCCAGATTTTCGCAGAATGTCCATATTTTCGCCCCATATTTTTTATTTGTTCTTTATAAAATTTTAGATTTTCTGGCAGCTCACTGGGCTGATCCCAGAACTGGAGTCACTAAATAATGATATACTTTTATGTTTCAGACTTCATATCCTTCAGAATAATGCATGTTAAGACAAATGCTGTTATTCTAGCAACTTTCAATGTTTATAAGAGCACTATTTAAAATCTAACCCTATTTTTGGGCCTTTTCCCCCCATTCTGTCAGGCTTTGTCCAGATTTTATGCAGTAAGATGTTGAGAGGTATGAGTGAAAGGTCTTTTGGAGGACATAGAGTGGCTCACCCTAATTTATTGGGTTCTCTTTGTGAGCCAGTTTGCTACCCAACAAGTTACATAGGGTTTAACATTTAGCTGGAATAGTTTATATATAATACCTGAGTGTGGAATGGTGTCAAACAACTTTTTCAGGGCTTCGTATGCAGTGTGTACTGCTTTGCCCTCAACCATTAACTCAGTTACCTTGAAGAAGCCAATGAGGTTAAGTAGTCTGGATCTTCTTAACAAATCCAAACTGGCTTGGGTTGAGAGCTTGCAAGTTATCTATGCCTTTATTTATTAATTCCATAATAATCCTTTCTATAGTCTTACAGATGAGGCTGGTCAGACTTATGGATCTAAAATTTCCTAGCTTCATTGATATATCATCTTAGTGCAAAAGAATGACAATTGCTGTCCTCTATTCATCCGGTATAAAGCCTGTTTGGAAGCTGACATTGAATAGTCACTGTAGGGGTCTGAAAAGTAACTTTTCAGGCTAGCAAGTTATCAGCCTGGTATGTCATCCAGCTCCCCTGAGCTCGTGTTCTTGTTCCTGGATAGTACCTTTAGGACTTGTTCATGGGAGATTGGAGGGAGAAGTGTAGATACAGGTATGAGATCTTGGAATGTAGAAGGGGAGAGGGGGTAAAGGTAGAGCTAAATTTATCCAGCAGTAGATTGACTATGTCCTCTGGATCTGAGCATGTGATATCATTTACTATTATTTCTGCACAGTGCTGGGCATTGGTTCTAAAGTTTCTAACATAGTTAAAGAAGACTTAGTGGCTGCCCTTTGCCCGGGGTGGCGATTTTTATCTCATATTTTGCTTTGATTGTGCTGCTCTGTCAGTCTGTATGATCTGTATTTCCCAGTACCCTGCTGCAAAGTGCTCCAGTTTTTTTTTGGCTGAAGTCCCTGCCTTCTGCTGCTATTTGTAATGGCCTTATGCATATCATACCTTACTAATGCATTTGAGACTGCACCCTCCATGTCCCATATGCCTATACACATCACGCTATTTGTAATGGCCTTATACATATCATACCTCACTAATGCATCCAATACTGCACCGTCCATGTGCCATATGCCTATGCACATCATGCTATTTGTAACGGCCTTATGCATATCATACCTGACTAATGCATCCAATACTGCACCGTCCATGTGCCATATGCCTATGCACATCATGCTATTTGTAATGGCCTTATGCATATCATACCACACTAATGCATCTGACATTGCACCCTCCATGTCCCATACGCCTATACACATCATGCTATTTGTAACGGCCTTATGCATATCATACCTCACTAATGCATCTGACACTGCACCCTCCATGTCCCATACGCCTATACACATCATGCTATTTGTAACGGCCTTATGCATATCATACCTCACTAATGCATCTGACACTGCACCCTCCATGTCCCATACGCCTATACACATCATGCTATTTGTAACGGCCTTATGCATATTATACCTGACTAATGCATCTGACACTTCACCCTCCATGTCCCATACGCCTGTACACATCATGCTATTTGTAATGGCCTTATGCATATCATACCTCACTAATGCATCTGACACTGCACCCTCCATGTCCCATACGCCTATACACATCATGCTATTTGTAATGGCCTTATGCATATCATACCTCACTAATGAATCTGACACTGCACCCTCCATGTCCCATACGCCTGTACACATCATGCTATTTGTAATGGCCTTATGCATATCATACCTCACTAATGCATCTGACACTGCACCCTCCATGTCCCATACGCCTATACACATCATGCTATTTGTAATGGCCTTATGTATATCATACCTCACTAATGCATCTGACACTGCACCCTCCATGTCCCATATGCCTATACACATCATACTATTTGAAACGGCCTTATGCATATTATACCTGAATAATGCATCTGGCACTGCACCCTCCATGTCCCATATGCCTATACATATCATGCCATTTGTAATGGCCTTATGCATATCATACCTCACTAATGCATGTGACACTGCACCCTCCATGTCCCATACGCCTATGCACATCATGCTATTTGTAATGGCCTTATGCATATTATACCTGACTAATGCATCTAACACTGTATCCTCCATGTTCCATATACTATTTGTACCCATATGCTACATAGTCATATCATTGACAGCCCATGTGGTTACCTAGTGAGATACACTGTGTGTGTGTGTGTGTGTGTGTGTGTGTGTGTGTGTGTGTGTGTGTGTGTGTGTGTGTGTGTGTGTGTTTGTGCACATGTGTTTGTACTATTTTACACAATTCCTTTCTCAGAATGCTCCCAGACTAATTTTATGTTATTATTTATTTATCAAGGTAGTACACAGATCTCAGTGGACTATTTACAAAGCACAGCCCAGGGGAGCATATGATAAGAGATAAAGTTATATACAGTATAATGAAGAGATACATATCCATACAACCTTTGAGACTTATATGAACTTTGCACACAAGAAATTGAAAACCAGGTTAAAAGCAAGGTGGATACAAAAACTAAGTTACACATAGGCCATCACTTTGGATTCTGTATGTGTCTGTTGTTTCAAACTAGTTAATTATTCACTGGCTTAATTAAGCTAGTAGGAGACTAGGGAAATGAGAAAAGGACAAAAAAGAAATGTAGTAAAAGGGAGATTAATGAGTGAGTGAAGATGTCAGCAGAACTGCTGGCATGAATAACCGGAAGCAAACTAGTGAATAGAGATAAGAAGGTTAGTGATTCTGGAGAGTTAGCAAGAGACAGGTTGTTAACAGGGGTGGTCCTACATTGTGGGTAGACAGGACCCCCCCCACACACACATGTTGACTGTTCCAGTCCCTGGAACAGGAAAAACAAACAAACAAAGATATCCTGTTTAGACATCAGTCCACATTCACTCCAGGACCCACTTGGCTGCAAGTTCTCTCTAGGCTGCATTGGCTTTCATTGGCTTGAGAGCTGCAATCTTTTTTGCTTTTGAAGGGGAGAACAGAAGTGGAAGCTGTAGGAAATGCACCATACATTCTTTTTTAGAAAACACATTGCCCAACTGTTTTTGTTATAAGGGAAGGTGTTTGTTTATAGAAACTGTGTGTGTGTGTGTGTGTGTGTGTGTGTGTGTGTGTGTGTGTGTGTGTGTGTGTGTGTGTGTGTGTGTGTGTGTGTGTGTGTGTGTGTGCACTTGCATGCATGTAGATCACAGATCAAAGTATTAGCAATGCTAAAGTTGTTTGTTGACAAGAATTTGTAACTAACGATAGAAAGAGAGGATATGAGAATAAGCTGTTGATTTTGTGTGTGTGTGTGTGTGTGTGTGTGTGTGTGTGTGTGTGTGTGTGTGTGTGTGTGTGTGCACGCGCGTGTGTGTGCGTGTATGTGCTGGGAGGTTTCCGGACTTTTGCAACTTATTCTGAAGATAAGCTGGATACGTGGTAAAACAGTCTCTTACAACTGCTGTGTAACATTTTTTGCCTTATAAATATAACTTTTGGTTAGCAAAGTGATAGCAGTTGTCAAAGAATGTTTTAGAAGTATAAAGACCACATGGTAGGCATGCTGTCAGCTTCCTTCCTTGCTGTTCTTGGTAAATGTATCACATTTTATCCATCTGTTCCTAATTATGCAAGATAGTGTAGTATTCCACATTTTGATGAAGGAAGGTTGATTATGGCTATAGTTTCTTTAATTCTTTTTTGTTTGTTGGTGTTATGGATGGTATTGTATTCATGATATTCCAAGCCTGCTGTTAATTTTGCTTTTCATTTTTTTGGGGGGTGTGGGTGATGGCTACTGCTTGACTTGCTTACCTTGGACCATAGACTTTTGTAACTTGAGTTGTTTCTCCAGGGAGTCTCTAATGGTTGTAAATCTGGATTACAGGTTCATAGGTGTGTACTACGCTAATGGCCCTGGGGCCTTTCAAGCTTAGCCATAGGATTACCCTGGCATCGTGCCACCCGACCTTAGTTCCCAGTGCATCTGTCGAGTAGAGTCACTGGAGTTATCCCCGGGGTGAATTTTCTATTTCCCTCCACTCATTGAGATTTCTCTTGAAGAGGGTCAGTGAGGTACAGGGTCACAGGTGCTATGTGGTAAAACACTCTACTGCAACTTTTATATTATAATGATTGTGTGTGTGTGTGTGTGTGTGTGTATGTGTGTGTATATATATATATATATATATATATATATATATATTTTTTTTTTCTTTGAAATAATGTAAAAGTATGATTTTAAGTTCCAAGTAACTGTTCTGACTGGCATTAAAACAGTTGTTATAAATGTATACATTAGCAATTCTGTGAGCTTTCTTCATAGTTATTGGTAAATGGTCAACATCACCATCATCATCTTCTTTCGGCTGTTCCCATTAGGGGTCGCTACAGTGGATCATCTGTTTCCATTTCTTCCTGTCCTCTGCATCATGCTCTTTCACACCAACCGCCAGCATGTCCTCTCTCACCACATCCATAAACCTTATCTTAGGCCTTCCTCTTTTCCTATTACCTGGCAGCTCCATCCTTAACATCCTTTTCCAAATATAGCCAGCATCCCTCCTCAGCACATGTCCATACCAACGCAATCTTGCCTCTCTTGCTTTGTCTCCAAACTGTCCAACCTGAGCTGACCCTCTAATATACTGATTCCTAATCCTGTCCATCCTAGTCACACCCAGTGTAAATCTTAATATCTTTAACTCTGCCACATCCAGCTCTGACTCCTGCCTTTTTGTCAATGCCACTGTCTCCAACCCATATAGCATAGCTGGTCTCACTATCCTTTTGTAGACCTTCCCTTTCACTCTTACTGGTACCCGTCTGTCACAAATTACTCCTGACACTCTTCTCCACCCATTCCACCCTGCCTGTACTCTCTTCTTCACCTCTCTTCCACACTCACCATTACTCTGAACTGTTGATCCCAAGTACTTAAACTCATCCACCTTTACCAACTCTACTCCCTGCATCCTCACTATGCTGCTACCCTCCCTCTCATTTACACACATATATTCTATTTTAGCTCTGCTGACCTTCATTCCTCTCCTCTCTAAAGCATATCTCCACCTCTCCAGGGTCTCCTCAACCTGGTCCCTACTCTCACTACATATCACAATGTCATCTGCAAACATCATAGTCCACAGGGCCTCCTGTCTGATATTATCTGTCAACATTTCCATCACCAATGTAAATAAGAAAGTGCTCAGAGCTGATCCTTGATGTAATCCCACCTCCACCTTAAGCGTATCTGTCACTCCCACCACAGTCCTCACCAATGTCACACTACCCTCGTACATATCCTGTACCACTCTTACATACTTCTCTGCCACTCCTGACTTCCTCATACAATACCACAACTCCTATCTAGGCACCCTGTCATATGCTTTCTCTAAGTCCACAAAGACACAATGCAACTCCTTCTGACCTTCTCTATATTTCTCCAACAACACTCTCAGAGCAAACATTGCATCTGTAGTGCTCTTTCCTGGCATAAAACCATACTGCTGATCACTAATCATCACCTCCCTTCTTAACCTAGCTTCCACTACTCTTTCCCATAACTTCAAGCTGTGACTGATCAATTTTATCCCTCTGTAGTTACTGCAGCTCTGCACATCACCCTTATTCTTAAAGATAGGTACCCAAACACTTTTTATCCACTTCTCAGGCATCCTCTGACTTTCCAAAATTTCATTAAACAATCTGGTTAAAAATTCCACTGCCATTTCTCCTCAGCACCTCCGTGCTTCCACTGGTATGTCATCTGGGCCAACAGCCTTTCCATTCTTCATCCTCTTCATAGCTGTCCTTACTTCCTCCTTGCTAATCTGTTTCACTTCATGATTCACTATCCCCACATCATCCAACCTTCTCTCTCTCTCTCTCTCATTCTCTTCATTCATCAGCCCTTCAAAGTACTCTTTCCATCTACTCAACACACTCTCCTCTATTGGTAAATGGTCAACATTTTACCAATTTGTTCCACACTTTGAGAGGTCATATAACATTCCATATTTTGAAGCTAGAAACGTGACTATCACTGAAGATTTTTCAATTCTTTTTTTTAATGGTATGGTTGGTAGGGTAATAATGTCAAATGACACTAAGCTGAATAAACCTTAGAAGAAGAGTTTAAGAAACATTTTTAATTTTAGTTTATCAATCATTACAGCTACAAATGAGTATTAATTCTTCTGCTGAGACTTGCCTGATACAGTTTCGTCATTCTCATTGCTGGGTCTTTCATGAAGGGCTGGAAAACCATAACATTAAGTGTTCATTTATGTTTTTCAGTTCTTACATTTCATCTTTATTTTACGACCTATGTAATGCTCAAAATCACTAGCTGTTTCTTATTTTTAAGAGGAGCTGCTGTATGAATGCATTCTTAAACGTCTTATGTCCAAATCAAGTTTACAACTATTTTATATTAGCCAACAATGTCTGGAATGTAATAACTTTTTTCACTTTTTGCCTACATTTCTCTGAATTGTATTCTTAGGATTACTTCCAGTCATCACAGTTCCTCAAGAATATAAATTAGCTGAACTGAAAAAAAATTTAAAGCTGCCAATTCACAGTCCTTCAAATTATGAGAGACCCTCCCACAGAGTCCTTCTAAGGTATCAAAGCTATTTATATAATCCAGGAGCTGTTACTGGAACAGCCTATTTTTCACATCAAAGACTTTTAACAGACATGCAGATGTTTAATATTATAATGTTGTCATTGCAGAGGATGAGTTAAAGAGTAGGGATGTCATGAAGTTGTTTATTAATGAACATACTAAAACAGAGTAAAAAGGTAACACAGATAACCAACTGGTTAAAAAACACAAAAAGAAAAATCTAGCAAAGCTAGACTTCTAACTGTGTAATACCTTAAACCTCTTGCATCAGAGGCCTCATGGGCCTGAAATTGCCCATAAATAGACTTAAAAATGAAAGTAAAAGAAAAAGTCATGGACATTCAGAATTGCCATTTAGCTGAAACACCTGATATCCTTAAAGGGTGATTTGCATATATCCCATGAGGCCTCTGATGGAAGAGGTTTAAGGTATCACACAGTTAGAAGTCTAGCTTTGCTAGGTTTTTCATTTTGTGTTTATTAATGAACACAAGAGAAGAGGACAGGAGTGGAGAGGAGTTAGGATAGAACCTTGGCATACTCCCACTGAAAGAGATGTGGGCTGAGAGAAACAGAAGCCTGATTCATCTTTGAAGAATCTGTCTGATGATATGTCTTGGGATGAGATATTACTGATGTTAATGTTCTTAAGAGAGAAAAGGAAGAATTTGTGGTTGATTAGGTCAAAGGCTTTTGTGAGCTCAGTGTATATTGCTGCTGTCAAATTAACTTTGTCCATGTTGAGGAGAATGTCATCAGCCAAAGTGTTATCATTATACTGTGACCTATCCAGAATCCATGCTATTTTAGAGTAAGGAGATGGTGTTGCTAAATGTAGCCTGAGTGTGGAGATAAATAATTGTTTTTTAGTGCCTTGACGAGGAGTTAGATGGTAATAGAATGAAATTCTGAGGTGTTTTGAGGTTTAAAGTGCTTGGGCAGTAGGGTACTGTTTTCCAGATGTTTGACATAATATTTTGTGTACTGCAAAATTTAAAGATGCGATGAAGAGGCTAGGTTAGAAATTCCCTGCAGTCGTAGACAAACCACGGACAAAATGTTCATAGATTCATAGGCAGGTACTAGGCTATCACCCTAGGGCCTGTACAAGCTTAGCCATAAAGATTCTCTGGCTTTCGCCACCCAAAAATTATTTTCCTGTGCCCATGTCGAGCAGAGCCACAGAAGTAATCCCGAAGTGAATTTCCTATCTCCCATCAAATCATCAAGATTTTTCTTAAAGAGGGCTAATGAGGTGCTCTGCTTGACATAAATGGGCAGTCTGTTCCAAAGTATGGGGAGTGCCTAGGACAGGAACCTATCCCTCAAGCATGTTTTGTTTATTGTGGTGACAAGGTTTAGGTCCCTGGAGCATGTGGCTCTGTGGGATTGGGATTTCTGTAAGTATGGCATGTCCAACAGCTCCGGGTTTGACATGGCTTTGTATGTTAGGCAGAGTTCGCTTCTGAGAAGGCGATATGCTATAGAGTAGAGCTGGAATTATTTGAGATGGTCTGCATAGGGCATCTGTTTGAGGCTGGTGATTCTCTTTGTGAGGTATTTCTGTGGCCTTTTCAGTTATTGTAAATGTATTGTGTGGTACATACAAAATGGGGCATTGTACTCTATAATAGGTCTAATGAGGGATGAGTAGAGAGGAACAATGACCTCCTTTTTTTCTGGATGAGAAACCTTTTGTGATGAGGTGTGCCACATAGAAGGATTTCCTGACTTCTGTGGTGAAGTGGTTATCAAAGCAGAGACTACTGTCCACCTGTCTCCCTAGGTCTCTTATCACACTTTTGGTGTTAAGTGGACTACCACCTATGTGGTAATTCATGGGCACAGGGTTTTTCCCAAAGGGAATGGCTATGCATTTTTTTGGCATTGAGCTTGAGGCCATGGCTATGACACCAGGCATCTGTCTAAGTGAGGCCCTTTTGTAGAATGTCCACATCATTTGGGAATTCAATAATGGCTCCAGGTTTGCAGTCATCTGCAAACTTTGTTAGCCATAGACCCTCTGTGGTGGCCTGAACATCAGAGAAGTAGATCCCGAACAGAAGTGGACCCAGGTCTGAACCCTGTGGTGCTCCACTTGTAACTGGTCTGGAGTCAGATTTGGAGTCGGCTACTTTCACATTGTGGGTTCTGTCAATAAGCCAACTGGCAACCCATAACGTGACATAGGGATTTATGCCCAGTTTAGTGAGTTTATCTGTAATATCAGAGTGGGGGATGGTGTCAAGGACTTTGGCGAGGTCCAGATAGGCTGTGTGAACCACTTTACCCTCATCCACGGCTCTGGTAACTGCTTCAAAGAAGTCAATCAGGTTTAGGAGACATGATCTGCCTTTCACAAACCCAAACTGGATGGGGTCCAAAGTTTGAAGGTTACCTATGTCATTGTTTATAAGTTCGATGATGATACATTCAAAAGGACGCTGAAGTCAGGGACACTGGGGGCTGGAGGAAAACATGATATATAACTTTACGCTATTAAGAAAAGATACTAAGCTATGCTGATCCTGTCTTACTGATGTGGAGCCATCTGTGATTACAAGTTAGTAATTTATTTAAGGACAGTATTTCTGTAGTTATCTCTAGACAGGTTAATTAAATAGCTGGAGCTTGTTTTTTGTATGCATCTTCTTTATGTTACTGCATTTTATTTTGATTCTGTTTGTGTGCAACCTTCTGTATATTTTACTCTGTATGGGCAATATTTTATTTATTATTTAAAGAAAGTTCAGCTATTTATCTTTAAGCTCTTGTGTTATAAAGTAAAAATAAAAAAAATGTATTTATATATAAGAATATTATTGCACTGTTATTTATCTGAGAAGAGAGTAATCATTATTAATACTGTTGGTTTAAAACTGTAGGACACACATCTCTGATTATATGTTCATAGGTGTGGACTAGGCTAATGGCCTTGCAGCCTTTACAAGCCTAGCCCATAGGATTACCCAGGCGTAGTGCCACCCGACCTTAGTTCCCAGTGCCACTGTCACATAGAGCTACTGGAGTGATCCCCAGGGTGAATTTTCTATTTCCCATCCACTCATCAAAATTTCTCTTGAAGAGGGCCAGTGAGGTGCTCTGTTTGACTTGTATAGTTCTATTCCATAGCATGGGCAGTTTCTGGGTTATGAACCTGTCTCTCCACCATGTTCTGTTGATTGTGGTAATGAGGATGAAGTCAACTCTGCTTAAGACCTACTACCAGTGAAAAAATATTATTTACCCTTTGTTGACTGGGTTAGTTGCACTAGGCTAGTTGTCTCTTTTCACAGAAAAACCTAAGGTGGTATTTATACTACTAGAGGGGAACTTTGGCCAGGTTATCAGGGAATTAACTCTACTCTTACTGATAAGTGCAGAGGGATCTTTTACATCTACATAAACTACCACCAACTCAAGCAGATGGGAGCTTAGTTTAATGCCTTATCTGAAGTATGGCACACTCATGAGTGCAGTAACCGCCTGGTGCTGCACTACAGTGTCAATAATACAACCATGTGGAGTGGGAATAGAACCCTCAGCTTCTGGTCTTCCAGCACCAACAATGCTATCTGTTGAACTGCTTACAATTGCTGCATTTATGGCTAGTGGAATATTTGGCTTGATTTATGAGCAATTAACTGGAAATTTCTGGGTTTTCCAAGGTGAATTCAGTACTATCATACCAGGAAGAAAGCTGCAGGGAATTGGAGAATTCTGCCAGTCTTCCCTGGGAAATGTGTAGGGGTGCGTGTGTGTGTGTGTGTGTGTGTGTGTGTGTGTGTGTGTGTGTGTGTGTGTGTGTGTGTGTGTAAAGCAATTAATATGGAAAAGGTGGCACTGGGAAATATTGTCTCACTGCAGAAGTGTAGCTAGGGTAGGGTAAATGAGGCACTCTGGGAGAAAGTTATTAGGGTTTGGTAGAACTGGCATTCACTTCTGTACTGGTATTTCTGAATACCAGTATGGAAATGAATTCCAATACTGCTACTGAGGTCCGGAGTTAAGTGCTTGCTTTAATAAATAGTAACTAACTATACTTTAAATCCTACTGACCTGGGTTACGTTTTGGCTTTCCTGATTGTTTTTTGCACTTGGTCTCAGCCAAGTTCTGCCCGCTCCATTCACCCTTGCTGTGCTTATGTTTACTGTGCTCCTCTACCCTACCCCCTTTCCCACCAACCCCTGCATCAATTACATTTATTCTTTCCTTAGCTCCTCCCCCTGTATCTTCATCCAATAACAATTACCCTCCTCCCTGGCTACCATCCAGTAACAATTAATGCAATTGCCATACCAGCATGTACTAATTAAATAATTTCCGGAGTTACACACCTTCAAAATTAACCACCATCCTTATATTTCTTAATCTATTTTATCTCCTACTAAACCACTTGGTAATCCAACTATACTTTTATGAATAAATAATTTCTTACACTTCTGCACTGATCTAATATGTTGTTAATTTGTACACCTATTTTTCTTCTCTTCCCCTTTTCCCTTTCACTATGTCTCCTATCTCAACTAGCATCCTTAAAAACTATTTCTACACCCCCTAAACCCACACCAACTGCAATGCAACACTCACCCCTCTCCTGTTACTCTGATATTTCTTCTAACCTGTACTCACTCAATATACTTCTGCATACCAAATTTAAACTACTTCCTGTCCATAAATATATGCACAACAACATGTATATCTCCTATCGCTTAAAGAAATCCCTCCCAAGTCATACCTATCTGCTCATGCATACTAACATATTCCTATGTGGTGACATCCACCCTAACCCAGGACTTACCCTCCTCAATCCCAAACCCCCCAACTTACATAAATCACTAAATCTCAAAACCTACAAAGTATCAGAACTAAAATGCCAGAATTCCACGCCTGGATGTCCCAAAATAAAGCAGACATGTTGGCAGTAACTGAAACCTGGTTGAAACCCTCTATATAAGACTCAGAATTCCTCCCCCAGGTAATGCCTGCCTCTGATCTGACAGAGCCCTTAAGAAAAGAGGTGGCATTGCTAAAATCTTTCCCAGTACTCTCACTATCATCCCATCCTCCAAGCCTATACCTCAATTCTATACCTCCAAAATATTTCTCAAACTGAACAATTCTAAATCTCTCTGTATTATAGCTGTATATATCCCCTCAGGCAACAATATTCCCCTGCTAGAAGATATTCCTGCCTGGATCTCAAACAATATAAATAATGAGATGATTATCCTAGGCAATGTAAACATAAACTGGTTTGACTTTTTAGACCACTCTTCATCACCCAGCATCAACCTTTTTAACTTTATGTAGCTAATAAAAGACACAATTAGACCCAACAAAAATAAAAACAATGGCACCATTATAGACTGGATACTAGTCTCTGACCCTAACAAAATGTCAACTGCAGGAACACTGCTGTATAGCATTGGTGACCACCTCCCAGCCTTTATAATTCAGGAAACCAACTTAATACCTTCCCAACACCAATATAAACTAACTAGAAATCTAAGTAACTTCAACCCTACAACTCTCAGTGAAACCCTTAGAAACATAAACTGGAATATACTAAAAGTTGTGCCACTAGACAAAGCTGTTGAGTTCTTCAACTCTACATTCCTAGCTACCTTAAACAAACTAGCTCCAGTTAGACAAAAATGAGTAAAACATAAACATGCCTATGGCTTACTAGATCCACCAAGGAAATAATGACTGCCAGGGACAAAATATGGAATAAATGGCAAAATCATAAAAATCCCAGTGACCTCCACCAATTTGGACAGCTCTGTGACCAAGCAAAGCACCTCATCATTAACGACAGAAAGGAATATTATCTAATCCTTCAAAAAACAACAAACAAAACCCAAAGAAATTCTGGAACTCTATTTCATCCCTAATTAACCCTGACACCAATAGCAACCCATGCCCATTCCTTGATAAAACTGCCACTGATATAACCACACTTTTTAACTCCTATTTCATTGACATAATATCCAAACTTACTAATACACTTCCCCAAACCTTGCCTAATACTGGCTCTCATCTACCACTGCTTACTTCTCATGATACAACCTCCAACCTACCCACCATTTCTTTTTCCCCCATTTCCGTCAGTACTATAAGTAAACTTCTCCTTAAACTGAAACCTGGCTCCTGTGCCCTGAAAACCTACCTCCTGAATAACTCCAAATATCAACAAAATCCACTGCATATCCCACTAGCATCCTTATCAATAGATCTATCCAACAGCCCTACGTTTCCACTATATGGAAAAAAAACTTATATTCTTCCACTCCATAAAGCTGGTAACAATACAGATATCTCTAATTTTAGACCCATCACCATTCTCTCCCTCGTATCCAAAGTTATAGAAAAATGTATTCATTATCAACTTCTAAACTACCTACTATCAAATCAACTTCTCTTCCCAACCCAACATGGGTTTAGGCCTGACCACAGCACCACTACTGCCCTTATTTCCATTATGGACACAGTCAATCAAATCAGAAATACTGGTAAATTTGTATTCTCTCTCTCTCTCTTGACCTTTCAAAAGCCTTTGATACAATCTCCCTCCCCCTTACTCCTCAGTAAACTCTCTCTCATAGGTATCTCCTCCCCAACCCAAACTGGTTTGCTAACTACTTAACAGGCAAACAACAATCTACTAGATGGAACAACTCCTTCTCTCCATTTCTTGTATGCTCTACAGGTGTTCCCCAAGGTTGTATCTTAGGTCCCCTTTCTCTTCAGCAATTTTATAAATGGCTTCCATACCAACCTTACAAATGGAACTGTTGTAAAATACATAGATGATGCAACCATTATTTGCTCTGCTAAATCAGCAACAGAACTTCTGCAGATAACCCAGAATGCCTTTACCACCATTGAAACCTGGATGGCAAAACATCATCTAGCTTTAAACCCAAACAAAACTAAATTGCTAGTGTTTACTCACAAGAAAAACCTCTCTATTAATAAGACAGACTTCACCATCCATTCCCAAAATAATACTACTATAGAGGTTGTCTTCCACACTAAATTACTAGGAATTATTCTCGATGAAAATCTGACATTTGACCTTCACATCCACAATAACATTTAAAAAAAACAAACTAAAAATTAATAAACTAGGAACCCCTCTATCGCCATAAATACTATTTTAGTTCTTCTTCTAAATGTACCCCCACCCTAACTTTTCTTCTACCTTCTCTTCTCTACAGAGCCCCGCTTCTTACTAATATCCACTCCACCCTAAAAACCAAGCTTGAGTCTTGCTATAACAAGGTAGCCAAGTTTGCAACAAACTCAGAATACTCTTCTCGTCACTGTATTGCCCTAAAACACTTAAATGGCTAGAACTTCCAAACCAACTAAACTATCTACAGCTACTCAGCACACAAAATTATCTTCAAACCCTCAGACTGTCCAGCCTTTTCTTCCATCTTAACTCACTATCACTCGAATAGACCACTTATATCTGAAAATCAACATGTTCTGCAAGTAAACAAACCTAAACTTACAATTGCCAAACTCTGGAACTCCCTCCCATTAGATATCAGAACCTCCAGTAACATCTCTTCCTTTAAAAAATCTTTGCATCAGCACCTCTCCACCCTATGGCAATGCAGATGTATCAATTCTCACCCATCCATAACCTGACTCTACACACCCTAGGTGTACCATACTAAATAGTTCATTTTTCATTGTATTTACTTTTGCCTCACTATCTAGCCACATCTCCTTCCCACTCTGTATTCCTGTGCTACTTATACTCTCTGAATACCTACAAAATAAAGCCGAACCATCATTTTTCTTTTCTTATTTTGCATTTACTGTGTAATACAATTACTTTACTACTTTGTAACTCTTACCTATACAAATCTCTATGTACCATGTACTTGCACACTCTGTGCTAATATTATATAATACTGACTGTTTTGTTATACTTTTTGCAACCTATACCTATACGTATCTGTACATATCAAGTGTTTTGCAAACTTTTTCTAATTTTGTATAATATTGTCTGATTATCTACCAACTGTTGTATATATTTTATGTACTGTTGTGCTAATTTACATTGTGAAGCTTTTCTCCCCGGGCCTCCACTGAAAATGGGTTCTTCTGGCCAGTGGACTTTCCCGGTAAACAAATGCCAATAAATAAATAAATAAATAATGTGTGATCTAAGTTACAGCAAGCTGCTTGCTATAAATGTAGCAAACACTTTGCTACAGTTTATAAAAGATGGAAAAATACCTCCTCATTTAGAGGAACTGACACTCCTCCATAGGAAGAAGTGGAGAGCTCCAAATCATAGAAAAAAGCTTTTTTTTTTGTGAAGAGAGCCAAACCTGGGAGCTGTGCTGAGAGCTAGCTAGCTGAGCCAGCTATAGCTGTGATTTCATTCTCACAACAGTATGAGGCCTGTATGCAGTCCGGTCTGGTTGTGTGTGATGGAAGCCCATACCCAAAACAGCAGTGCATATTTTGTCTATGCTGTTGGATAGGTTGTACTTTGTAAACTAGTTATTGAAACACAATTGCATGCACTCTCTTGCTATGCAGTGGTGGGAAACAAACCTCATCATTACTAATCATCTTGATACCAGTGGGTGGTTTCTTGCTGTCTGGATGTCATATTGGTGGCAGTGGTACATTCATGCATTTTTTTTCTTTTTCACGCAAGGTGAAATAGTGTCCAAACTAAAAAAATAAAAAAGTCACCACCACGTCAAATTCCAAGTGAAATGGGTGTTTATTAAAACACAATTCCCAACAAGACTTAACGCTTTCGCCTATTTCATACAAGCATCATCAGTCATTCTTCTTGGCATTAAGTCTACTTAATACAGTTACAAGACACCAATCAGAACTAAGCAATTAAAAAACATCTCACTTGGAATTTGACGTGGTGGTAACTTTTTATTGTTTTCTTTTTCTTTATTTCAGCAACATTTTCACAATTTACAATTGCTTTTTATTTTAATGCAGTTTACTGAAGTGACTTTTGATCTGCCTTCTTGCTTATTTCTAGATTTTCTGAGGCTAATAGGTTTGACTTATCTGCTTGAGTGTTTCATAGAATTTTGAAATGAGAATTCTGGTTACACTGTTCAATCTGTTCTATGTGAGGTGAAGCAGTTAGGGATCTGCCGAATTATGTTTATGTGTTTTTTTAACAGAGATGGGAGGTGGGCATCTGACTGTAATGGAGATCCTTACAAATAAAATCCTGATAAATACCAGCAGTAATGAAATGCATTTGTTTTACTGTTTTGCTCCAGCTCTCCATTCTAGGGTGATTCTATCCTGTCTTTATTGGAAGGTATTCATGAATATGCAAGTTTAATGATTTGTATTAAATGTGATTATCTAAATGATGGTAGAGAGACAACTACTAGAATTTTGAAAGTGGCAATATCAACATAAGCATCCTACAAAAATGTTATTTACTGGTTAAGATTTCTGCCTCACAGATCCAAAGCCTAGGCTTCATTTCTGACCTTCAGTCACCATATTCTTCTCAGGTTTCCTCCCAGGTATTAAAACATGTATGTTAACTGGCTACACTAAAATTGCCTAGCATATCTATCTATATATCATCTATCAATCATCATCTATCAATCAGTCTATTTATATATATACTTAGTATATTACTTACTTGGAGTAGTTAGTGGGTGTTCTGGAACATTGGTGTGTTGGAGCTTCTGGTGTTTTTGTATTGGTGATATGGGTTTCGGGTAAGTGGCATTTGTTGTTCTAAAGTAGACCCATGTGTGTGTGTGTGTGTGTGTGTGTGTGTGTGTGTGTGTGTGTGTGTATATATATATATATATATATATATATATATATGTGTGTGTGTGTATGCGTGTGTATATAAAAAAAATATATATATATATGTGTGTGTGTGTGTGTGTGTGTGTGTGTATATATATATATATATATATATATATATATATATATATATATATATATATATATATATACAATACATAGCTAGATTATTACTTATGCCTGTTGACATTTCCAGTGGATTCCCAGGGAGAAAAGATCTCCATCATCTCAAGCATATATTTACCCTCGCCCCTGTGATCCAGGTCATGGCTGAAACGGTGCTTAAATACCTAGCTTATTTACCAAGTTAAGAAAGGAAGAAAGAAAGAAAGAAAGAAAGAAAGAAGTATTACAGTGAAATTATGTTAACTGCAAGACAGAGGTTATATCCTTGATCACTTACCTTATGAACATATTAGTCAGACTGCAGTTTAAACATCTGAACTGAGCCCAAAATTAAGCATACTTTTGTACAAATGCATGCAAAGGGGTGGCTCATAATACCTGTAGAGGAGAACTCCCATGACTATTACCAGATAACAGGATATCGTCACCTGGTAGTAATGCAATATGCTGCTTGTATATGGACAAATCAACACAAGAAAAATGTCGGAGGGAAAAAAGATATCATTTTATGATACAAATTAAACACATGGGAAAGATATCACAGAGTATAATTTTAAAGAAAGAATGATAGATGACTGAACAGCCTTTGTGAAGATGTAGTAATTCAAGAATGCATGGAATAAATATGCAATTATCAGGTGAGAGAGGAAGAACAAGCTGCTGGTTAAGCAGGTTCTGTAGCTCATCTAATATGAGGGAAACAGGCATAATGCATGGGCCAAATCGTCCAAATTGCTGTGTTAAAATTTAAGATTCTGTCTATATGAATGTATGTGTGCCACGCTGCTGTTGTGAAGCTTCATTTTACAAAAAGTTATTTATAATGAGAGACACCGGCTGCCTTTTTTCTTCTCTCTCACAAAGTTATATATGTGTCTCTAATGGACACAGTAAATGCTTCATCTCCCAGGCCAATGCTCGTAAATGTTTCACCTCTCAAGCCCCTGCTTACACTTATCAAGGGTACCAGAACTTGTCAGAGATTTGGGATGCATGGCTAGGCTTAAAAATGCCCTTGTGGTCATCAGCCTAGTACACACCTATGAACCTTAGCAAATGACATGCTGAGGAGCAGCTGTCTCTGCTTCTCTTGGTTTCCTCCTAAGTGTCCTTCTGAGTAATCATACATTCTGATTGGTAGTCTTAGTCCATTTCTCCCATTGTAAATCTTATATGTCAAATATTGGCAGCAATACTTTTTAAATCAGTTCAGAAATGTTATTTTTCCTCCTACACCAACTTTAAGGCTGCCTTTAATATGTATCTCAAACTGCTTTGTTGCATCACTTTTAGAGAAATTTGAGTATGGTCGCTGTGTCTATTCTTCATAGTATATTATTTTTCATTCAGCTATTCTGTTTTTTTTTTTTTTGTTTTGTCTTTGAAATGTTTTTGTTTTCATATTATGCATAGCACAAGTTAAATAGAAATACTGTAATGTTAATGGCCACAATTGACTTTGTAGCCAGTTGTCAGTCGGTTTTGCTGGACAAAATTAGCATAGATCTGTCTGTTCTGATCTTTTATGCATTTCACTCTGCATACATACTATCATCTCATTCACAAACTGCTTCTGCAATTTGTTTACTACTACAGAATTACCCCTGCTTGACTCATGCTTTTATTTCTGTGATATTCATGTTTGTAACCAAATATCAGTTCACTTTTCTTTTTCTTGTATGCATTACATGATAATTATTAAAGTAGCTGTTCTTTTCCATGTTATGCTAAGAAATTCTTATATTGTTTTGCATTCCTCAAGGTGACATCAGAATACAGACTGCTAAAACAATGAATAAATGAATAAAAATGTAGCATTTACACAACTTTCTAACTGAATTTTAGCGACAACTGTTAACTACAATCATCCAATATATTTAGTCTTGCCTGCCCCTTAGTGGTAGTATAGAGAAATACAGCTGCTGATTTTTTTTCTCTCGCTTTCTCTCTCTAGCTCTCTCTGTGAATATATACATACATACATATATGTATGTATGTATGTATAGCTGCCTAACTAGCTAGCTCTCTTTTCTTAATTTATTTTTCAGGTGGCCTGTGTAAGTCTGCTTCCCTTTTACAGTAAGGTTCTAGGGGATATCAGTAACCAGCATTCCAAAGACATGCATCTGGAGCATTTCTCCCCGGGCCTCCACTGAAAACAGGCTCTGTGGAACCTAGTCGGACTTTCCCGGTCAACAAATGATAAATAAATAAAATAAATAAATAATAAACTTAGATTTACCTTAAAACAGGTACATAGGCTGAAAGGTACCTGTATTGTACTTATTTCTTAGTTGTACACCTATAGACCATGAGTATGATATTTATAATTAATATTTGTTAAGATGATTGCAGCAGCTAGAGTCAGTCTGTCAATAAACTGATGCATTCTCATGTTAAGCTCCTGGAAAAATAACAGTACTAGGATGATGCTCATATTTGTTGATCAGTTGAGGGGGTTGAGATTGTCACGACTTGCAAAACAGTATGTTACAGAGTACTCATTTCTAACCTGAGAAACAGAAAGTGCACAACAGCATGTGTCTGTACTTGGCAGTTATGGTTTGCATAAGAAAATATCATAGGAGATTGAGTAATTGTAGCAAGCAAGTATTACCAGAAGTGTGCTCTGTGCTTACAACAGTGAAAGGTGATGCTGTAATGCTACAGTTTTTCTCAGTCTTGCAAATATTTTAACCATTAATTGAGTAATTTAGAACTTGTCATTTGTTGTTGCTTCATTGTTTGTATTTTCTGAGTATAGTTGTATTTTATCTTTTTTAAGTATTGAAAATAATCATAAAAATATTTCAAAAAAGAAAGGCAGCAGTCGGAACTGTAGTCCTGGTATTGCAAAACAGAGCAATTATTTAACAAGAAGGACATGCTACTGCATTACAGGAGGAAATGCTGTTTGCTAGAGGATCTTTTTGTAAGCAGGAGTTCCAGAACCAGAGCACCGATACATAAAAGGACAGTATTTACAGTTGGCATTTGTTCAACAATTGATCAGATTTTGATCAGCAGTTTACCTGAGTTCTTTCATAAAGAGATAAGATACAAATAAAACTTCCTAAATCGGCTGTTGAATACTTAAAGTTGTGGTTAGGCAGACTATGGAAAGGCAGTGTTGAAATCCCAATGGAGCTAATAAAACTACAGTACAGGGACCTGGGCCATACTTCTCAATTCTCAGTGCAAGAAATCTTAACAAGCCACAAATAATGTGGAAGGGGTGGTGGGTGGGAGGCAAAGGCCCAAAATTTGTGACAGATTTTAAATATTATTTTTATAAACTGAGAAAGTTGTTAGATTAACAGGTGTCACTTTAGCGTGTGTTTTCTAAAGGATATGAATCCTGAAACTCAAATATCAGTCATTATTTACTGATTTCAGTCCTCAGATATTTGCCAGCAAACCACAAATATTATGAGGAACTGAGAAAAATATGAGGCAAAAGTCTTGCCATTTTGCAAAATTGAGAGATATGCCTTGGCCTGAGCAACCTGAAGTGAATTTTGCAATACTGTGGTAGAATGTGGAGAGTTTGTAAATATCCTGAAAGAAGGAGGAGTAGGTCATAGGCCTGCTTCGAAAAGTATAGGCCAAAGTGAGCACTTTCAACGTTGAAGCCTTACCTATGGTGTATGGAGGAAGTTTTTGGCTCAGTAGAGAACCTTAAGCTTCTTTAAGCAGATTAGTGACAAGATCGGTGTGTACATAATTCTCTGATCTAGAGTGATGTCAGCGTTAAAAAAATAAATAAAAAAATCAATTATGTACCATTTCAGTAGCTTGGTTGTCTAGGATTTTTATTTGGATGAAGGAGCTCCTTCTCTGGCTTTTGATTAACACACTGTATGATTCCCTGTATTTAGCATGAAATTTGTTCATATTAGTTATCATTTTATATCACAGAACTTTGACCATATAACTGGTTACACCGGACAATGCACAGAGATCACACTATGTATTCCATTTCCTTTACATTTACTCTGCCACACTTTTCCAAGAAGGAGTTCACATACAGGGAGTACAGGATGGATCTGAGCAAACAGATCAGACAAGTATTACGAGGGACTTTTGGGGCATACAAAATTGGTTTCTAGTTCTGCATTCTGATTTACAACTCCATATAAAAGGCTGGCAGTCAGTGCAAAGGATTAAGACCATGAGCTCTTAATGATCTGATTCCTGCAGTCCATGATTTGATTACATTAACTTACAGTTACCTACTGTGTAACTCTTAGCAAGTCACGTAACCAAACAGTGCTCCTGGGTGACTGGGAAACTGAGCAATGCCCCACAATGTTCTCCTAAACTGCACACCTACGAACTACCTGTGACCAACAATTGTACTAGAGCTGAGGCTTTTACAGGTGTTTAGAAGCATAGCAATATGTGCTGTGTCGAATGCCTTACTATGAAAAAGACCTCCTGTGGCTTCTCCTCAGTCTACATGGCAAAGTATATGGTTTCTTAGGTCCTCTGGGAAGTGTCTTCTCCATGATTATGGATATATCTGAACTTCACTCCCTTACCCAAAAGGTCTTTAACACAGTTGAACAATGGTTTACACAACGCTGTCTCCTTCTGAACCCCATAAAAAAAACTCCTCCTTTTACTCCTACTTGTAAGTCCCCCTCAATAGACTTCACAGTAACATCCAATAATGGTGCTCTCATATCCCCAGATCCAACTACCAAACTACTAGGTATCACCATAGATAATAACCTTAACTTCGACACCCATATTAACAAAACCTGTTAATAGAAAACTAGGCTCTCTGTACAGGATCAAACCCTTCCTCTCTCCTGCAGCTAGAATAACTATTGCTCACACCCATCTAATTTCTACTTTCCTCTATGCCTCACCCATATATACTAATCTCTTTAAAAATAACCTTAATAAAATGGAAAACTCCTACAATAACATAGCCAGATTTGCTACAGGTAACTCTTTCAGAACCCACCACTGTTTTAATCTAAAGCAGCTAGGATGGCTTGAATTACAGAATCAGCTTAAATTCCACCAACTGACCATTGCCCATAAAACCATTTATGAACCTACCAATACCCCTATACTATCTACCCTCATTACCCCCTACAACAATCTAAAGACCTTACGATCATCACATAAACTTCTTGTAAATATCTGTAAATCAAACAACAGGGCTGGGGACTCTCTTTTCTCTAATACTGTTGGAAAATCCTGGCACCTTCTTCATAGCGAACTTTCCTCTCTTCCCTCTATATAACTCTTTAAAAACAAACTGAAAGTTTTCCTCAGAACACACTGGTTGTGCCCCTGTACTAAACCTGACTGATCTACTAGCTCTCTTACTTGGATCTACCTACCCTCTTCACAGTAATCTTTTCTTAATAACAACTGACCTTGTCCTTCTAGATACTTTTACTTACATCCTCAGAATCTCATTAAGGAGACTACTTTTACTAATATATTGTATAATTCAGCTCCTACTTTTTCTTTATGACTACTTGTATACTAATATATTGTGTAACTCAGCTGCCATCTTTTTCTACATGATGTATTGCAACTACATTTGTATTGTACTAATTGTATCTGTATATTTTGCACTATGTTATGAACAAATAACCTTTGTGATTATTCTCTGTACTGTACCTGCAATGTTCATTGTATACATTAATTTTTTTGTATAAGTGATTTTATTTTGCTTCCTCAGAGCTTATCTCCCTGGGCCTCTACTGAAAATGGACATTTATCCAGTTAGACTATCCCGGTCAACAAATGTAAAATAAAATAAATAAATAAAATAAAATAAATAAATGATATGGTTACAGAGTATAAAATCACACTAAAATTCAAGTTTGCAAGTTATATGAGAAGTTGCAATCTTCTCCATCACTTTCTTTAGTGCGAAAGGATGGTGATAGGATTGTCATTGTTCAGGTCAGTATTTTTTACTGACAGTACTTTCTAGGATGCTATGCATAGCATATAAAAAAGGAGGGTCTACTGGTGAACCATACTACTGTGATAGTAATAGAACTGTTCGAAATACTACTGTGATAGTAATAGAACTCTCCGCCATACTACTGTGATAGTAATAGAACTATCCGCCATACTACTGTGATAGTAATAGAACTGTCCACCATACTACTGTGATATTAATAGAACTGTCCGCCATACTACTGTGATAGTAATAGAACTGTCCGCCATACTACTGTGATAGTAATAGAACTGTCCGCCATACTACTGTGATAGTAATAGAACTGTCCACCATACTGTTGTGATAGTAATAGAACTGTCTGCCATACTGCTGTGATATTAATAGAACTGTCAGCCATACTACTGTGATAGTAATAGAACTGTCCATTAACCAGATAGTTTTAGTGGAAAAAGTCTATTAGTGAACAATGATTCATAGGACTTTCTTTCTGGATCAGTCTTATAACATTTCCAGGGAAAAAACATATAAGAGAAAGTGAATTTAGCTAGACCTTCACACTGGTAGGATGAGCATCCTTGCCTGCTGGTGGGCAATAGGCTGAGGGTGTATTGGAATGGAGGAGGTGAACCAGTGTTTGATTGCACCAGCTTTGTGCATAATTCTCAGAGCCTAGAGGTCTGCATTTGGTGATATGTGTTGTTCTTATTTCAAATATGAACTGTCAATTAAACTTTTAGTTATATTTAAACCCATTAGTCAAAAGTGTGGAAGTAAAAGATGCATTGCATATAGTGGAGGTCTCTGCTGGGTACATAAAGAGTCAAATTGGTAGATCCTGTTACGACAAAAACTACAGCACATATATATAGCAATAGGTGAGGTGAATGCAATATCAGAGGAATTGTTTATGGTGCAATGTGTTCATTTTGTTTATAATCCGTATTGATAAAAGTGAACATTGTTTTAGAGTGACAACAGGAAACAAGTGCTAGAATTTTCACGTCATATAACTTTTAAATTACAAGTGTTTATAATATATGGCTAGATCTCCTGAGTAGAGATTTACAAAGCTGTATCTTGGTGGAACCATAGTTCTAGAGTCCCAGCTAGCGGATGGTTAAATATGTTTTTTTTTTTTTTTGTTCGTGACAGTCTGGTAGAAGTTCAGGTCACTACACACTTTTTGTGGCTGATCTAGTATTAAATAGCTTGGCCATTTAGTAGAGAAGAGTTAAAGCTATGAGCTATTAATGAGCTTCATCACCTTTTCAAGAGAATGATTCCCTCATCCTCCATCTGCCTGCTGTATGACTCTGAGTGAAGTACTTAACAACACACGATGCTCCTGGATTACAGCTGAAAAGCATTTTGTTCTGAGAGGATTTACTTGGGTAACAAACAACTGAACAATGCTTAACAGAGAGCTCATATTTATTTATCAGCATTTTAAAATATAAATTTAGGACTGTCTTTCCTTATGTTCTCTTACTTAACTTGTTTTATACTGAAAGTTCATCTATTTTAATAACCAGTTGTAATATGACTGTAGCTTGTGGAATTTACAACTAGCATCTGTGCAATTTTGGTGGTTAGACCAAATGGAAAGGAAGCAGTGGACGCTCTGATGTCAGTGTGAAAGCAGTAGGAAAATGAGGAGAACAGATGTATCGAAGTATTGGGGGGGGGGTGTTGAAATGGCAGACTGTTTCTCAGAGGTTATAACAGCAATGGGAAGCTGGGGTAAGAGACAGTTGGTGTGTGACAAGATCCAGGTACTGCACAACTATCAGGCAGAATATATGTATAAAGCTGCAATCATCACATAGTAAGATGGAGCACTTTGGGAAGAGTATATATATATATATATATATATATATATATATATATATATATATATATATATATATATGGTTCCCTATCAGAAGCCTGAAACACTATAAGCCTGAAAATCAAAATCCTGAAACCAAAAGCCTGAAAATTCAAAATCCCAAAAACCCAAAATCCTGAAACTCAAAATCCTGAAAACACAAAATGGACATACTGACGTCATTGTGGCTTTGCTATTGTTAGCCCTGTGGTGTTAGTTCATGCGTTGGGTTCAGGTAAGTGTGCGGTTGGTTTTATGTTAGGGTTAGGGGCGGTTTAAGTGAATTAGGGTTAGGGCGCAGGTTAGGCATGTATGCAATAGTGACAAATATTGGGGTTAGGGGCGGTTTAAGTGAGTTAGGGTTAGGGCACGGGTCAGGTGAGTGTGCGATAGTGACGGACCTTAGGGTTAGGGTCAGGGTCAGTTGGTAGATATTAGTGTCTTTATAGTGACATATTAGCATTATTTGTGTTTTCAGGATTTTGAGTTTCAGGATTTTGGGTTTTCGGGATTTTGAATTTTTAGGCTTTTGGTTTCAGGATTTTGATTTTCAGGCTTATAGTGTTTCAGGCTTCTGATAGGGAACCATATACATATATATATATATATATATATATATATATATATATATATATATATACATATATATATATATATATATATATATATATATATATATATATTCACTTCAGAATATCGAAGGTTTAAAATTTCGAATTTCATATGGTTGAGACCATATGATCAAAGTTTAAAATAAATGAAAAAACAAAACAAGGTTCCCCAATGTTTTTGCAAGGGGGCAAGCCCCCTGCACCCCCACACCCCGCTACTTAAATATACCAACTCTGAGATCTCACTACAGCAAGGAAAAGGGAAATCTTCCATTCTGCACTGCATGGAGATCTTCATTCAGAATTTTGAAGTTTTAAAACTTTGATCGTATGGTCTCGACCATATGAAATTTGAAGTTTAAACCTTCGACATACTGAAGGGAACCCATATATATATATATATATATATATATATATATATATATATATATTTTTTTATATATATGTATATGTGTGTGTGTGTGTGTGTGTATATGTGTGTGTGTGTATGTATGTAACTTGCATTAGTGCTAGTCAGTTCTGTTCTAAAAGGACACATAATATAATAAGAGCATCAGCTGAGGCTGGTCTGAGAGTCTATACTTGCCAAAACTGACAGCAAAATATTTAACAATAATGGAGGTCATTTTAAAGAAAATACCCAGCTGAAGGGATGTTATGGTCAACAATCAAAAACAAATCATCTGCTCAGTTTAATCAGTGCAATTTGAGTAGGAACTTAGCATTTGACATTGAACAGTACAAGTGCGTAATAAAATTTTCAGAACAGCTGAACCAAATCATCCGTACCCTGTCACGAGTGCAGAGTGGGTTACAGAGAGAAATACCAAAAAAGCATTGGGATGGTACAAATGTATAATTTAAGGGTAGTAGTGATGCCTAGCCCATAACCTAGTTAAATACTAAGCACCAAATAAAACAGCAGTATGGCAAAATTTATACAGTGCAATGACAAAACCAACCCAGTGACAATAGTTACAGTAGCAGTCAGAATAAACAACAACATTACAGTAAAATGACAGTAAAATGGGGATGCACAAGCCAGTGCATTTCTTTGTGCCGGTCCCAAGCCCGGATAAATGGGGAGCGTTGCGTCAGGAAGGGCATCTGGCATAAAACATCTGCCAAACGAGATATGTGGAAACCAAAACCAATACAGATTTACATACCGGATCGATCGAGGTCTGGGTTAACAACAACCGCCACCAATACTGTTAGCTGACAGGGTGCTGGCGGAAATTGGGCTACTGTTGGCTGAAGGAGGAGTAGGAGAAGAAGACGGGGGAGGCATGCCCAAAGGCAGGAAGAGAGGAGAAAGGTTAGGAGTGTGGTAGTGAGGGTAGGAAATTTGAATGTTGGCAGCATGACTGGTATAGGGAGAGAGCTAGCTGATATGATGGACAGAAGGAAGGTTGATATATTGTGTGTACAAGAGACCAGATGGAAGGGAAGTAAGGCCAGTTGTATCAGAGGTGGGTTCAAATTGTTCTATCATGGTGTGGATGGGAGGAGAAATGGGGTAGTAGTTATCCTGAAGGAACGATATATCAAGAGTGTTTTGGAGGTGAAACGAGTGTCAGATAGAGTGATGCTTATGAAACTGGAAATTGATGGTGTAATGATGAATGTTGTTAGTGCATATGCTCCGCAAGTTGGGTGTGCGATGGAAGAGAAAGAAAAATTTTGGACTGAGTTGGATGAAGTGGTGATGACTGTACCCAAGGGTGAGAGAGAGTGGTGATCTGAACAGATTTCAATGGGCATGTTGGTGAAGGGAACAGAGGGGATGAGGAAGTGATGGGTAGGTATGCTGTTAAGGAAAGGAATGCAGAAGGTCAGATGGTAGTGGATTTTGCAAAAAGGATGGACATGGCTGTGGTGAATACGTATTTTAACAAGAGGGAGGAGCACAGGGTGACATACAAGAGAGGAGGGAGATGCACACAGGTGGATTATATCCTATGCAGGAGGTCCAGTATGAAGGAGATTGGAGACTGTAAAGTGGTGACGGGGGAAAGTGTAGTTAGGCAGCATAGAACGGTGGTCTGTAGAATAACATTGGTGATCAAGAAGAGGAGGATGGGTGTGAGGGCAGCACCAAGAATCAAATGGTCGAAATTGAAAAAGGGTAATTGTGAGGTGGAGTTCAGGGAAGAGTTAAGACAGGCACTGGGTGGCAGTGAAGTGTTACCGAATAGCTGGGTAACTACAGCAGAACTAGTAAGGGAGACTGCTAGAAAAGTGCTTGATGTGACATCTGGAAAGAGGAAGTAGGACAAGGGATCCTGGTGGTGGAACGAGGAAGTACAGGAGAGTATACAGAGGAACAGGCTAGCGAAGAAGAAGTGGGATTGTCAGAGAGATGAAGAAAGTAGACAGGAGTATAAGGAGATGAGGTGCATGGCAGGCGAAGGCTAAGGATAAGGCGTATGACGAGTTGTATAAAAGGTTGGACACTAAGGAGGGAGAAAAGGACCTGTATCGATTGGCCAGACAGAGAGACCAAGCTAGTAAAGATGTGCAGCAGGTAAGTGTGATAAAGGATAATGAGGGAAACGTACTCACTAGCGAGGAGAATGTATTGAACAGATGGAAAGAGTGCTTTGAGGGGCTGATGAATGAAGAGAATGAGAGAGAGAGAAGGGTGGATGATTTGGGGATAGTGAATCAGGAAGTGCAATGGATTAGCAAGGCGGAAGTAAGGATAGCTATGAATAGGATGAAGAATGTAAAGGCTGTTGGTCCAGATGACATACCTGTGGAAGCTTGGAGGTGTTTAGGAGAAATGGCAGTGGAATTTTTAACCAGATTGTTTAAAGAAATCTTGGAAAGTGAGAGGATGCCTGAGGAGTGGAGAAAAAGTGTTTTGGTACCGATTTTTAAGAATAAGGGTGATGTGCAGAGCTGTAGTAACTACACAGGGATAAAACTGATCAGTCACAGCATGAAATTATGAGAAAGAGTAGTGGAAGCTAGGTATTGTATGAGAAAGTCGGGAGTGGCAGAGAAGTATGTAAGAGTGGTACAGGATATGTACAAGGGTAGTGTGACAGCGGTGAGATCTGCAGTGGGAGTGACAGATACATTTAAGGTGGAGGTGGGATTACATCAAGGATCAGCTCTGAGCCCTTTCTTATTTTCACTTATGATGGACAGGTTGACAGACGAGATCAGACAGGAGTCCCTGTGGACTATGGTGTTTTCAGATGACATTATGATATGTAGTGAGAGTAGGGAACAGGTTGAGGAGACCCTGGAGAGGTGGAGATATGCTCTAGAGAGTAGAGGAATGAAGGTCAGCCGGACTAAGATGGAATATATGTGTGTGAATGAAAGGGAAGATAGAGGAATGGTGAGGATGCAGGGAGTAGAGTTGGCGAAGGTGGATGAGTTTAAATACTTGGGATCAACAGTTCAGAGTAATGGTGAGTATGGAAGAGAGGTGAAAAAGAGAGTACAGGCAGGGTTGAGTGGGTGGAGAAGAGTGTCAGGAGTGATTTGTGACAGACGAGTACCAGTAAGAGTGAAAGGGAAGGGTAGTGAGACCAGCTATGTTATATGGGTTGGAGACAGTGGCATTGACAAAAAGGCAGGAGTCAGAGCTGGATGTGACAGAGTTAAAGATGTTAAGATTTGCACTGGGTATGATGAGGGTAGACAGGATTAGGAATAAGTGTATTAGTGGGTCAGCCCAGGTTGGACAGTTTGGAGCATAGCTCTCAACCTTCCATTGCCAAAATGAGGAACACTTGCTTCATAATGTGGAACAAATGGGCAAAATGTGGAACACATACTAATGGCTTACTAACAACTTCAACTAGGAAGGTCATATGATGGTTAAAATATGCTGGTTTTACTTATAAAGAAGATCCTTTAATGAATTAATATGAATAATTTCTGTTTACCATTGATTTCACTTAACAAAATTCCTAACACTGAATGTGTGACAGACTCTTTCAATGTGGAACTTTGAGGAACTTCGAGGAACATGAACTTTTTAAGACTCCAAATGAGGTACGTTCCTCGTAATGAGGTACACTTGCGAGGTATGGTTTGGAGACAAAGCCAGAGAGGCGAGATTGCATTGGTTTGGACATGTGCTGAGGAGGGGTGCTGGGTATATTGGGAAAAGGATGCTAAGGATGAAGCTACCAGGTAACAGGAAAAGAGGAAGGCCTAAGATAAGGTTTATGGATGTGGTGAGAGAGGACATGCAGGTTGGTGTGACAGAGCAAGATGCAGAGGACAGGAAGAAATGGAAACAGATGATCCGTTGTGGCGACCCCTAACCGGGAAAAGCCAAAAAAAGAAGAAGAAGATTACTGTAAAATGACAATATTCATCTAACAGTAGTTTCTAACCAGTAATCTGCATTACTTAGAGAAGTAAGCACTTACACAATAAAATTACAGATTAACAGAACAGAAGGTGAATTTATTTATCTTTACTTGACAATGAGGAGTGGTATCTGCTCTTAGGGGCCTTCACAACAATGTCAAATAAGGATAAAAATAATGTTCAGTTTTAGGTATTCACACAAGAAATGCTTTGTATATATATTTATTTTCTGCATACCTCTTAACGTCTAATTACTAGACATCTGGACTAAGCCAAAAATAATGGAAAGGACAAAGGCCCAAAAATAACGAGATTTTTTTAAATACTGTTCTTATAAACCTTGTTGCTAGAATGATAGATTTTGCATTAGCATGCATTTTCTGAAGAATACAAAGTCTGCAACTCACATGCCTATAATAATTTAATGACTTCATCCCTTAACGATTTCCCAGAAAAAACCCCACAAATTTTATGAGGAACAGAACAAAAATATGAGGGAAAAATCTGCACATTCTGTGAAAATCTGTACAGTTGAGAGGTATGATTTTGTGATTCACAAATAAATCTGATGCAAGTTTTGTGAAGAATAAAGTTACAAGAGAAGAAAAAAATAAAAGATAATGTGCCTGTTATCAAAAGACTTGCTCACAGTGTAAGTCACCTCTTAAATGGAGTTTTTTTAGAGTCTTGGTTCTGGGGTACTTCTAATAATGTATGGAACTGAAACATAATTGAGTATTCTGCTACCAAAATGGAGGAGGAATTAGTGAGATGAGGAGGAGCAATGAGCAGGAGGAAAAATTAAGGACATGGAGACAGAGTTATTATTAGAGAGATAAGAATACTATGGGAAGACATGAGAGAGGAAAATAAATGGTAGTGAGTGTTGGTTGAAGAGGTAGAAAAGTGTACATTAGTGGTACGGTATCATTAAGTTGACAACTTCTTTTGATGTTGGGCCATTACTACCTGCTAAAGGTATGGAGGTGTTAGTGAATTTACAGTGAGAAAGGTGTAGTTCTAGTGAGGTGATGGTCATGCATCTGTCTTGATGGTTGTGCATGTACGGTTTGCATCTCTAGTACTGTTATTAAATACATTTTAATTGCAAACTGTTCATTAAATACTCATCTTTACAGCTACAGGCCTGAATCTGAGTCTTAAACTGACTTTGTAAAGTCATTGTAAGCACAGTTAAGCTTCATTCTGTAGCGTTTTGCAAATAAGTTAGCAATATCATAACAAGTACACAACCTGTTAAAAACACACTATAAGCAACTAGTTGCTCAACCAGCTTTCATATAAGGCTAAGCAATTCTGCTTACATTGCTTGGTTGCTGAGGTATTTACAAAATATGAAAACTGTGATAATTTATATAGTTATTCTATGAACAATGTTTGGTATCTCTCTGTTTCTCTCTCTCTAGCTGTTTGTTTGTTTGTTTGTTTGTCTTTGGCTTTTCCCGGTTAGGGTCGCCACAGTGGAACCACGGTCCGCTAATGATTGGCAGTAGATTTTGACGTGCTGGCTTGCTGGGCCTAATGCACAACCTTCAACGAAGCGAATGCCCATTCACGCATGTCGCCACACAGAAGACGCCTAAGAATCAAAGGGCAACGTCTAACTGTGAGGCAACAACGCTACCGCAGCACCACCACCGCAGTTTCTCTCTCTCTAGCTGTACTAGACAGAAATCAAGTATCTATGTAGTGTTTTGCCTGTCGTGTAAGCTAATAACAGAACAACCAACTAGTCAGCTAGTCAGGCGATTCCAGGAACATAAAACACTTTTATTTAACCAAAATACAAAGTCAAAGTTATGCACTTTCGCCTACTTACAAAGACATCATCAGAACATCAAAAATCTCCTTGAAAGGTCTGAAGTTGTAACTAAGGGGGTTTTAAACACAAGGAAGTGGTCATTGTCCACAATGCCCATATATCAACGAGTTACCGAGGTCCTTTGATGAACAAAATTGCTGGTAACATGCACAGTGGCACTTACAACTGTGCTACACAGAGAATTGTTTATTTGGCTACATGTGCTTCATGTATGGCATTTTATGTAGGCAAAACAAAAAATGCCTTGAACAAGCGTATTTACCAACACTTATACAGTATAATATGTCAAGACATGAAAAGTGCTTTAGCCAGACTTTCAAGTATATATTTTGAGTTTAACAAATTAGTTTTCTTATTTTGGAACAAATAAAGTCAAACCATAGGGGGGACTTGCACTGGGAAATGTATTGGTAAATTAGACTCAGTAGAGTCAATCCACCTGGTCTCAATGACAACATTTCAATTTCAAGTGAACTAAAAAAAATGAGCTTGTATAGTGTGATTATAGTCCCCTGGATTTATGTATTTTTACTGGGAATATGATTCTAACAAAATGTTGCCTGTGCCCTTAAACTAGTGGTGATGTCATCTTTTTTGATTGAGTGCTATGGGGGTGTGGCTCAATTTATGTAGTTCAAAAGGGATGAGTTTTAGTTGAAAGTCACAATTCTGATGATGTCTTTGTAAATAGATGAGAGCGCTTAACTTTGACTTTGTATTTTAGTTAAATAACACTGTTTTTAGAGTTTCTGGGATTGGCTGACTGGCTGACTAGCTGGTTGTTCTTCTGTTATTGGATTTTGTTTCTACCATTTCTGGAAACCTGCTTGTGTTTGATCTTGGTTTTTTGACTATCACTTAAGCTGTAAGATGAAATTTCTCAGTAGCTTCTATGTAAAATGTTTTTTTTTCAATTATTTAAGTGAATGCAAAGAGACAGTATTAAACAGGTAGAAGTCTCACTTGGTTTATACTAGAAAAACATCTGGAAGCATTATTAGTTTTTTGTGAGATAGTTGATAGTTCCTGACAGATGGCCCAAAGAATGAAAAGGCCCTTTCATCTTGTATGAGGTTGAGTCAAATCTCTCAAGTAAGAAATCTGGACAAAGCTTAAAATAATTGGGGAGAAATACCCCAAAATAAGGGCAGATTTTAAATATTGCTCTTATAAATTTAGAAAGTTGCTGGAATAACAGCATTTCTTATAGCATGCATTTTCTGAAGGATATGAAATTTGAAACTTAAATGTATGTCACTATTTAGTGACTTCAATCCTCAGTGACTTGCCAGAAAACCAAAACCTTTATGAGGAACAGGTCAAACATAAGATAAAAATCTGGACGGTCTGTGGAATTCTTGACAGTTGGGAGGTATGAGTTAAGAGAAGATCTGATATTCGGAATGAGGATGAGCAAAAAGAATCAAAAATAGAAATCAAAGTATTTTCTAGAGGAGTGGGAAACCCTAAATTGCCAATCTTAAATTAAAAAAACTCAAAGCATTTTGCAATATGGAACAAGGAAAAGTTTCTGACTGTGGATACCTCTATTGAATAATACATTTTCTACCTCAGAACAACTTGTTTCAACACAGAGGATTAAAAGGATTCCTTACATTGTTCAGCCTAAGTCTTGCCACAGGCTATGGTCCTGGACAAGGGTGCACTGCAGTGGTGATGCCCCTTCATAAGGGTGGCCTCACTACTGACCCAAGCAAATATAGACACATTAATCTTCCTGATCTTGTTGGGAAGGCAATAGATATCTTACGGCAGCTAAAAGAACACAACCAGTTATTTTGTATTTGAATAGTATACCCTACTAAGCATATGTATACTTAGCTTGCTTGTTTATTTACCTTCACTCACGGTACTGCTATTCTTTTTATTCATACCTAGACTATATGATTGCATTAGTGAAATGTATAACGAAGTTTTCATTTTGTGCTTGTATTTGAGATTGAATCAACATTTGTAGCTGTACATTGTATATGTATCGTACTGTTATTTATAAATGTGGAGCTTTTCGCCCTGGGCCTCTGCTGAAAAAGGACATTTTGTCCAGTTGGAATTTTCTGGAAAACAAATGTAAAATAAATAAATAAACTGTTTGCAATCCATAGAATGTATCATCACTGACCTCATAAACCAGGACATTTAGAATTTAATCAGACATGAATTTCAACGATTCAAGCTTCATAAGGGCAGGTCATGCCTCTTCAGTCTTGTGATCTTTTTTTGAAAAGGTCATGCAGGCTGTGCACAATGGTCAGATTGTTCATGCTGCCTACCTAGATGAAGCAAAGGCATTTGATACCTTACCACAAAAAAGGATGTATTAATGCTAACAGCCTTAAATGTAGATGTCTATCTTAAAAGCAGAGTATGTGATGCCTCTTCAAGTAAGGAAAAAGGTGACTAATGGTATTCCCCAGGTGCCCATATTGAATTACTCTGATCCCAACACTGGCAACTTTAATCTTTTGGCAGACTAAGTTCATCGATGCTTGCAAGTTAGGTGCAGTTGTTGAATCAACAAATGATACAAATTCCCCTTCAAACAGAACTATCACACATTAACACATGGTGCAATAAGAAATGGCTCAAGCTAAAGTTGAGAAATGCAGTATCATCTCCTTTGGCAAAGAGCAACTTGCTACCACTTGCAGAAATAACACCTCACTCTCTGATGAGTCTGGATCCCTCCCCTTCGATCGCCAGGAACTCCTTTAATATATTACAATTAATTAGCAAGGATATCTCTTCCAAAATCAAGGAAATTATTGCTCCTATGTACTGTGCCTTGGTGAGACCATTACAGAATATAACACACCTTTTGACATGTATCTCTCCAGACATATCAAAGAACTTGACAAACTGCAGAGGTTCTTAGCAAAAAGAATCTTGGGCCTCAAAAATTGTAGCTAGCAGGAAAAGCCTAAGTCACTCTCCCCATAATCAGAATCATATAAACTCCATATGGGAAACCAATGCTTTGCTTTTGTGCCATCAGGGAGTTCATTATCCAAGGCCTCCTTTTGCTTGATGTATCAAATAGTATAGCCAGCACTAGAACAAGAGATCTCAATCTACATCAGTGAATAAATAAAACTAAATGGAAGGATATGTTCATCATCCAGTGCCTCTCCATGTTTTGTAATCAATTTATCTTTTATGTTCATACAGGTGTAGTTAACTACTAGACTATTATAAGATTAGCCAATAACCAGATCTTAGAATCAAACCCTGCATCTTGTATCTGTGAGGTTAAGATCTTAATAATTATGCCAACCTTTCTCCTCTTACGATGCAATTAGCCTGAAGATTATTACACCCCTAGCCAATAATCAAAGAGTGACAAAAGGTGAGAATTGTACTCTGTCTATGAAGTAAACACCTTAACTGTTATGCCAAATCCCAATTGAAGTGAATGTTTGTTTTCTCTTATGTTCATGGGGAGTTTCTAGGTCTGCAGTCCAGGGGACCCTTGAGAAGCATAGCCCAAGTTTCCAGCTGTCCCCAAGCACTCGATCCGGTGACATAGGAGGCAAATTAGGGCTGAGGGAATCAAACCCTGTACCACAGGATCTACAGTTTACAGGCTTAATCCTCTGTACCATCTACCCAACCCTACAATTTCTACTCAGCCTTCAAACACAGTTTAGATAATTGGATGGGTACCCTAAAATACAATTCAAGACTTGCAGGTATTGTCCTCCTTATAAAGGTTGCTAGAGCCTGAAGATGGTTATTGGCAAAGCACATGTGGCCTCTGTTCTAATAGTCTTGTATTTCCTATGATTTGCTTTTAGAAAATCTGTCATCATTCAGTGCTGCTGCTGTCATTGGCTAGACCCCACAGCTGAAATACTATGCTCATTTCTGGAAACCTTATGGAAAATACAGAAAAGGGAAATGATAACACCTAGGAGCATACAAGATCTAACTACAGATAGGCCAACGTTTCACTTCAGTAGAGGAAGAACATGGAAACCAATTCAGATACATAGGATCACACCTTGAAACACATCAAAGTGAACCTTATAGGTTCATAGGTTAGTACTAAGCTAATTGCCCTTGTGAACCATTTTAAGCCTAGCCAATTATTCATTGTGAGACTCAAACCCTGCACCACATGTTTGAAAGGCAAACACCTTAACCATTAGGCCACCCTCCCAACCCCTTTAGATAAGGATGTTACTCGCCGATTAAGGGATACACCAAACAACTAAAGGATGGAAGGTTTAAATCTAAATTTATTAAATTCTACTTTATTTTGCTGATGATAGTACAAAGGGGTGTGCAACAGTGGAAGTCTTCAACCATATATGGGGCAAGTAACTGCATGTTGACCAGGAGACAAGCCTGGGAGAGCCAGCCATCTAAAGTGGTTGATTGTCTTAGACAAACCAAACAGTCATAAAGTTATTTTATCATTAGAGTTCGTTTATGCTGATTTAGCATAAGACTGCAAATTATTTTTTTTTTGCTTAGATATTTTGTTAGGAAATGTAGCATGACACTTTGGCCAAGCTGTAGTGTCTATGTCTGGCCCTTTTTCACATACACATACACATACACACATACATGTGACAAACACATACACTTATATAGACATTTGTTTATTAATGCAAAGGCAGTTTTAAAAGAAATAATTATAAATAGCCAGTAAATGGTTATCCTGCTGTAAAAATGGTCAAGACAGAGATCCCAGACTCCAAGGACGTCTTTTTACTTTCATGTTTGTGTTCATGAACTCTTGTGGTTTATTTAGATGAGGAACTGATGTGGAGATGTGTGGGTAGAGTTGGAGGAATTCTGACCCTCAGAGCATTTATTTTTCTGAATAGCCACTTAGAATCTGGTTGTGTAGTAACATGTGCATCCAAAAGTGATAATAAAAGAAGCTGATTCTCAAATTTCACCACAGGCAGTAAGGCAAGCTAGTTTTGCATGTTTGCTGCAGCAGTTTCCTGCCTAGTTTCATTAAAGTACATGTATTCCAGTGTACTATCATATATCAGAGAATTATAACTAAGTCTTGGTCTTTGCATTTAGATATACTACATGGTGGGTTTCAAAGTGTCTCTTGTAGGTGCTAATGGTCTTGAATAAAGCGAAAAAGCCTTAGAGAGATACCTCTATAAGTGGAACATAAAAAACATGGGTAAGAATTTGAGGACAGAGGACTGGCAAAACAGAAGCACCTTAAGGAATAAAAGAAAATGGAAACAATTGATGGAGCGGCGCCAGGAAAATAAATCAAAGAAGAGATAAGTATGTTCATGCTCACCAGTGAGTCGAAATATAGATATAGGAAAACATGCAGCAGAGTGAACTTTATTGTGAAACAACACAGACGGGCTAGACTGAATTGACAATTAGGATAGCAGGTTAAAGAAAGGGAGAAAATAAAGCACACATTAATAAACAGAGCAATAAAGACATTTGGCTAATACATAAAATGAAGCATAGTAAAATCTTACATTAAACACAATACAACTAGACATAACATTTGGAGCAATAAATAGACAACTTAGACTGGAACTTATCCCATGCTATATGTTGTTGTTGTCTTTCGGCTTTTCCCGGTTAGGGGTCGCCACAAATTCCGGTCCGCTAATGATTGGCAGTAGATTTTCACGAACGCCGAGGTGCCAGCTCGACGTTCAACGGAGGCACGCCCATTTACGCATGTCAAACGCCCACCCAAATGCGGGGAGGACATGCAGACTGCACACAGAAGGCACTTATATGGTATAAATGAAGTAAATCCCGCAACAGAAGGGCAAAGCTATTATCAGCCATCTGTACAGCAAAAGCACAATATATGCAAAGGCAGTTACAGTATGATACTCTTGTAAATGAAATTGATAACCCTCCATCAAAACGGCTGAATGAACCTGGTTATCTTTTTTTATTACCTGACAAAGTACACACCAACAACTGCTGGGGAAGCAGCACACTGTCCCTATAGTGATCCTGGAATGTATGTATGTATGTATAGCTGCCTAACTAGCTAGCTCTCTTTTCTTAATTTATTTTTCAGGTGGCCTGTGTAAGTCTGCTTCCCTTTTACAGTAAGGTTCTAGGGGATATCAGTAACCAGCATTCCAAAGACATGCATCTGGAGCATTTCTCCCCGGGCCTCCACTGAAAACAGGCTCTGTGGAACCTAGTCGGACTTTCCCGGTCAACAAATGATAAATAAATAAAATAAATAAATAATAAACTTAGATTTACCTTAAAACAGGTACATAGGCTGAAAGGTACCTGTATTGTACTTATTTCTTAGTTGTACACCTATAGACCATGAGTATGATATTTATAATTAATATTTGTTAAGATGATTGCAGCAGCTAGAGTCAGTCTGTCAATAAACTGATGCATTCTCATGTTAAGCTCCTGGAAAAATAACAGTACTAGGATGATGCTCATATTTGTTGATCAGTTGAGGGGGTTGAGATTGTCACGACTTGCAAAACAGTATGTTACAGAGTACTCATTTCTAACCTGAGAAACAGAAAGTGCACAACAGCATGTGTCTGTACTTGGCAGTTATGGTTTGCATAAGAAAATATCATAGGAGATTGAGTAATTGTAGCAAGCAAGTATTACCAGAAGTGTGCTCTGTGCTTACAACAGTGAAAGGTGATGCTGTATTGCTACAGTTTTTTTCTCAGTCTTGCAAATATTTTAACCATTAATTGAGTAATTTAGAACTTGTCATTTGTTGTTGCTTCATTGTTTGTATTTTCTGAGTATAGTTGTATTTTATCTTTTTTAAGTATTGAAAATAATCATAAAAATATTTCAAAAAAGAAAGGCAGCAGTCGGAACTGTAGTCCTGGTATTGCAAAACAGAGCAATTATTTAACAAGAAGGACATGCTACTGCATTACAGGAGGAAATGCTGTTTGCTAGAGGATCTTTTTGTAAGCAGGAGTTCCAGAACCAGAGCACCGATACATAAAAGGACAGTATTTACAGTTGGCATTTGTTCAACAATTGATCAGATTTTGATCAGCAGTTTACCTGAGTTCTTTCATAAAGAGATAAGATACAAATAAAACTTCCTAAATCGGCTGTTGAATACTTAAAGTTGTGGTTAGGCAGACTATGGAAAGGCAGTGTTGAAATCCCAATGGAGCTAATAAAACTACAGTACAGGGACCTGGGCCATACTTCTCAATTCTCAGTGCAAGAAATCTTAACAAGCCACAAATAATGTGGAAGGGTGGTGGGTGGGAGGCAAAGGCCCAAAATTTGTGACAGATTTTAAATATTATTTTTATAAACTGAGAAAGTTGTTAGATTAACAGGTGTCACTTTAGCGTGTGTTTTCTAAAGGATATGAATCCTGAAACTCAAATATCAGTCATTATTTACTGATTTCAGTCCTCAGATATTTGCCAGCAAACCACAAATATTATGAGGAACTGAGAAAAATATGAGGCAAAAGTCTTGCCATTTTGCAAAATTGAGAGATATGCCTTGGCCTGAGCAACCTGAAGTGAATTTTGCAATACTGTGGTAGAATGTGGAGAGTTTGTAAATATCCTGAAAGAAGGAGGAGTAGGTCATAGGCCTGCTTCGAAAAGTATAGGCCAAAGTGAGCACTTTCAACGTTGAAGCCTTACCTATGGTGTATGGAGGAAGTTTTGGCTCAGTAGAGAACCTTAAGCTTCTTTAAGCAGATTAGTGACAAGATCGGTGTGTACATAATTCTCTGATCTAGAGTGATGTCAGCGTTAAAAAAATAAATAAAAAAATCAATTATGTACCATTTCAGTAGCTTGGTTGTCTAGGATTTTTATTTGGATGAAGGAGCTCCTTCTCTGGCTTTTGATTAACACACTGTATGATTCCCTGTATTTAGCATGAAATTTGTTCATATTAGTTATCATTTTATATCACAGAACTTTGACCATATAACTGGTTACACCGGACAATGCACAGAGATCACACTATGTATTCCATTTCCTTTACATTTACTCTGCCACACTTTTCCAAGAAGGAGTTCACATACAGGGAGTACAGGATGGATCTGAGCAAACAGATCAGACAAGTATTACGAGGGACTTTTGGGGCATACAAAATTGGTTTCTAGTTCTGCATTCTGATTTACAACTCCATATAAAAGGCTGGCAGTCAGTGCAAAGGATTAAGACCATGAGCTCTTAATGATCTGATTCCTGCAGTCCATGATTTGATTACATTAACTTACAGTTACCTACTGTGTAACTCTTAGCAAGTCACGTAACCAAACAGTGCTCCTGGGTGACTGGGAAACTGAGCAATGCCCCACAATGTTCTCCTAAACTGCACACCTACGAACTACCTGTGACCAACAATTGTACTAGAGCTGAGGCTTTTACAGGTGTTTAGAAGCATAGCAATAAGTGCTGTGTCAAATGCCTTACTATGAAAAAGACCTCCTGTGGCTTCTCCTCAGTCTACATGGCAAAGTATATGGTTTCTTAGGTCCTCTGGGAAGTGTCTTCTCCATGATTATGGATATATCTGAACTTCACTCCCTTACCCAAAAGGTCTTTAACACAGTTGAACAATGGTTTACACAACGCTGTCTCCTTCTGAACCCCGCAAAAAAAAAAAAACTCCTCCTTTTTACTCCTACTTGTAAGTCCCCCTCAATAGACTTCACAGTAACATCCAATAATGGTGCTCTCATATCCCCAGATCCAACTACCAAACTACTAGGTATCACCATAGATAATAACCTTAACTTCGACACCCATATTAACAAAACCTGTTAATAGAAAACTAGGCTCTCTGTACAGGATCAAACCCTTCCTCTCTCCTGCAGCTAGAATAACTATTGCTCACACCCATCTAATTTCTACTTTCCTCTATGCCTCACCCATATATACTAATCTCTTTAAAAATAACCTTAATAAAATGGAAAACTCCTACAATAACATAGCCAGATTTGCTACAGGTAACTCTTTCAGAACCCACCACTGTTTTAATCTAAAGCAGCTAGGATGGCTTGAATTACAGAATCAGCTTAAATTCCACCAACTGACCATTGCCCATAAAACCATTTATGAACCTACCAATACCCCTATACTATCTACCCTCATTACCCCCTACAACAATCTAAAGACCTTACGATCATCACATAAACTTCTTGTAAATATCTGTAAATCAAACAACAGGGCTGGGGACTCTCTTTTCTCTAATACTGTTGGAAAATCCTGGCACCTTCTTCATAGCGAACTTTCCTCTCTTCCCTCTATATAACTCTTTAAAAACAAACTGAAAGTTTTCCTCAGAACACACTGGTTGTGCCCCTGTACTAAACCTGACTGATCTACTAGCTCTCTTACTTGGATCTACCTACCCTCTTCACAGTAATCTTTTCTTAATAACAACTGACCTTGTCCTTCTAGATACTTTTACTTACATCCTCAGAATCTCATTAAGGAGACTACTTTTACTAATATATTGTATAATTCAGCTCCTACTTTTTCTTTATGACTACTTGTATACTAATATATTGTGTAACTCAGCTGCCATCTTTTTCTACATGATGTATTGCAACTACATTTGTATTGTACTAATTGTATCTGTATATTTTGCACTATGTTATGAACAAATAACCTTTGTGATTATTCTCTGTACTGTACCTGCAATGTTCATTGTATACATTAATTTTTTTGTATAAGTGATTTTATTTTGCTTCCTCAGAGCTTATCTCCCTGGGCCTCTACTGAAAATGGACATTTATCCAGTTAGACTATCCCGGTCAACAAATGTAAAATAAAATAAATAAATAAAATAAAATAAAATAAATGATATGGTTACAGAGTATAAAATCACACTAAAATTCAAGTTTGCAAGTTATATGAGAAGTTGCAATCTTCTCCATCACTTTCTTTAGTGCGAAAGGATGGTGATAGGATTGTCATTGTTCAGGTCAGTATTTTTTACTGACAGTACTTTCTAGGATGCTATGCATAGCATATAAAAAAGGAGGGTCTACTGGTGAACCATACTACTGTGATAGTAATAGAACTGTTCGAAATACTACTGTGATAGTAATAGAACTCTCCGCCATACTACTGTGATAGTAATAGAACTATCCGCCATACTACTGTGATAGTAATAGAACTGTCCACCATACTACTGTGATATTAATAGAACTGTCCGCCATACTACTGTGATAGTAATAGAACTGTCCGCCATACTACTGTGATAGTAATAGAACTGTCCGCCATACTACTGTGATAGTAATAGAACTGTCCACCATACTGTTGTGATAGTAATAGAACTGTCTGCCATACTGCTGTGATATTAATAGAACTGTCAGCCATACTACTGTGATAGTAATAGAACTGTCCATTAACCAGATAGTTTTAGTGGAAAAAGTCTATTAGTGAACAATGATTCATAGGACTTTCTTTCTGGATCAGTCTTATAACATTTCCAGGGAAAAAACATATAAGAGAAAGTGAATTTAGCTAGACCTTCACACTGGTAGGATGAGCATCCTTGCCTGCTGGTGGGCAATAGGCTGAGGGTGTATTGGAATGGAGGAGGTGAACCAGTGTTTGATTGCACCAGCTTTGTGCATAATTCTCAGAGCCTAGAGGTCTGCATTTGGTGATATGTGTTGTTCTTATTTCAAATATGAACTGTCAATTAAACTTTTAGTTATATTTAAACCCATTAGTCAAAAGTGTGGAAGTAAAAGATGCATTGCATATAGTGGAGGTCTCTGCTGGGTACATAAAGAGTCAAACTGGTAGATCCTGTTACGACAAAAACTACAGCACATATATATAGCAATAGGTGAGGTGAATGCAATATCAGAGGAATTGTTTATGGTGCAATGTGTTCATTTTGTTTATAATCCGTATTGATAAAAGTGAACATTGTTTTAGAGTGACAACAGGAAACAAGTGCTAGAATTTTCACGTCATATAACTTTTAAATTACAAGTGTTTATAATATATGGCTAGATCTCCCTGAGTAGAGATTTACAAAGCTGTATCTTGGTGGAACCATAGTTCTAGAGTCCCAGCTAGCGGATGGTTAAATATGTTTTTTTTTTTTTTTGTTCGTGACAGTCTGGTAGAAGTTCAGGTCACTACACACTTTTTGTGGCTGATCTAGTATTAAATAGCTTGGCCATTTAGTAGAGAAGAGTTAAAGCTATGAGCTATTAATGAGCTTCATCACCTTTTCAAGAGAATGATTCCCTCATCCTCCATCTGCCTGCTGTATGACTCTGAGTGAAGTACTTAACAACACACGATGCTCCTGGATTACAGCTGAAAAGCATTTTGTTCTGAGAGGATTTACTTGGGTAACAAACAACTGAACAATGCTTAACAGAGAGCTCATATTTATTTATCAGCATTTTAAAATATAAATTTAGGACTGTCTTTCCTTATGTTCTCTTACTTAACTTGTTTTATACTGAAAGTTCATCTATTTTAATAACCAGTTGTAATATGACTGTAGCTTGTGGAATTTACAACTAGCATCTGTGCAATTTTGGTGGTTAGACCAAATGGAAAGGAAGCAGTGGACGCTCTGATGTCAGTGTGAAAGCAGTAGGAAAATGAGGAGAACTGATGTATCGAAGTATTGGGGGGGGGGTGTTGAAATGGCAGACTGTTTCTCAGAGGTTATAACAGCAATGGGAAGCTGGGGTAAGAGACAGTTGGTGTGTGACAAGATCCAGGTACTGCACAACTATCAGGCAGAATATATGTATAAAGCTGCAATCATCACATAGTAAGATGGAGCACTTTGGGAAGAGTATATATATATATATATATATATATATATATATATATATATATATATATATATATATATATGGTTCCCTATCAGAAGCCTGAAACACTATAAGCCTGAAAATCAAAATCCTGAAACCAAAAGCCTGAAAATTCAAAATCCCAAAAACCCAAAATCCTGAAACTCAAAATCCTGAAAACACAAAATGGACATACTGACGTCATTGTGGCTTTGCTATTGTTAGCCCTGTGGTGTTAGTTCATGCGTTGGGTTCAGGTAAGTGTCTTGGTTTTATGTTAGGGTTAGGGCGGTTTAAGTGAATTAGGGTTAGGGCAGGTTAGGCATGTATGCAATAGTGACAAATATTGGGGTTAGGCGGTTTAAGTGAGTTAGGGTTAGGCACGGGTCAGGTGAGTGTGCGATAGTGACGGACCTTAGGGTTAGGGTCAGGGTCAGTTGGTAGATATTAGTGTCTTTATAGTGACATATTAGCATTATTTGTGTTTTCAGGATTTTGAGTTTCAGGATTTTGGGTTTTCGGATTTTGAATTTTTAGGCTTTTGGTTTCAGGATTTTGATTTTCAGGCTTATAGTGTTTCAGGCTTCTGATAGGGAACCATATACATATATATATATATATATATATATATATAGATATATATATATATATATATATATATATATATATATATATATATATATATATATATATATATATATATATTCACTTCAGAATATCGAAGGTTTAAAATTTCGAATTTCATATGGTTGAGACCATATGATCAAAGTTTAAAATAAATGAAAAAACAAAACAAGGTTCCCCAATGTTTTTGCAAGGGGGCAAGCCCCCTGCACCCCCACACCCCGCTACTTAAATATACCAACTCTGAGATCTCACTACAGCAAGGAAAAGGGAAATCTTCCATTCTGCACTGCATGGAGATCTTCATTCAGAATTTTGAAGTTTTAAAACTTTGATCGTATGGTCTCGACCATATGAAATTTGAAGTTTAAACCTTCGACATACTGAAGGGAACCCATATATATATATATATATATATATATATATATATATATATATATATTTTTTTTTTTATATATATGTATATGTGTGTGTGTGTGTGTGTGTATATGTGTGTGTGTGTATGTATGTAACTTGCATTAGTGCTAGTCAGTTCTGTTCTAAAAGGACACATAATATAATAAGAGCATCAGCTGAGGCTGGTCTGAGAGTCTATACTTGCCAAAACTGACAGCAAAATATTTAACAATAATGGAGGCCATTTTAAAGAAAATACCCAGCTGAAGGGATGTTATGGTCAACAATTAAAAACAAATCATCTGCTCAGTTTAATCAGTGCAATTTGAGTAGGAACTTAGCATTTGACATTGAACAGTACAAGTGCGTAATAAAATTTTCAGAACAGCTGAACCAAATCATCCATACCCTGTCACAAGTGCAGAGTGGGTTACAGAGAGAAATACCAAAAAAGCATTGGGATGGTACAAATGTATAATTTAAGGGTAGTTGTGATGCCTAGCCCATAACCTAGTTAAATACTAAGCACCAAATAAAACAGCAGTATGGCAAAATTTATACAGTGCAATGACAAAACCAACCCAGTGACAATAGTTACAGAAGCAGTCAGAATAAACAACAACATTACAGTAAAATGACAGTAAAATGGGGATGCACAAGCCAGTGCATTTCTTTGTGCCGGTCCCAAGCCCGGATAAATGGGGAGCGTTGTGTCAGGAAGGGCATCTGGCATAAAACATCTGCCAAATGAGATATGTGGAAACCAAAACCAATACAGATTTACATACCGGATCGGTCGAGGTCTGGGTTAACAACAACCGCCACCAGTACTGTTAGCTGACAGGGTGCTGGCGGAAATTGGGCTACTGTTGGCTGAAGGAGGAGTAGGAGAAGAAGAGGGGGGAGGCATGCCCAAAGGCAGGAAGAGAGGAGAAAGGTTAGGAGTGTGGTAGTGAGGGTAGGAAATTTGAATGTTGGCAGCATGACTGGTATAGGGAGAGAGCTAGCTGATATGATGGACAGAAGGAAGGGTGATATATTGTGTGTACAAGAGACCAGATGGAAGGGAAGTAAGGCCAGTTGTATCAGAGGTGGGTTCAAATTGTTCTATCATGGTGTGGATGGGAGGAGAAATGGGGTAGTAGTTATCCTGAAGGAACGATATATCAAGAGTGTTTTGGAGGTGAAACGAGTGTCAGATAGAGTGATGTTTATGAAACTGGAAATTGATGGTGTAATGATGAATGTTGTTAGTGCATATGCTCCGCAAGTTGGGTGTGCGATGGAAGAGGAAGAAAAATTTTGGACTGAGTTGGATGAAGTGGTGATGACTGTACCGAAGGGTGAGAGAGAGTGGTGATCTGAACAGATTTCAATGGGCATGTTGGTGAAGGGAACAGAGGGGATGAGGAAGTGATGGGTAGGTATGCCGTTAAGGAAAGGAATGCAGAAGGTCAGATGGTAGTGGATTTTGCAAAAAGGATGGACATGGCTGTGGTGAATACGTATTTTAACAAGAGGGAGGAGCACAGGGTGACATACAAGAGAGGAGGGAGATGCACACAGGTGGATTATATCCTATGCAGGAGGTCCAGTATGAAGGAGATTGGAGACTGTAAAGTGGTGACGGGGGAAAGTGTAGTTAGGCAGCATAGAACGGTGGTCTGTAGAATAACATTGGTGATCAAGAAGAGGAGGATGGGTGTGAGGGCAGCACCAAGAATCAAATAGTCGAAATTGAAAAAGGGTAATTGTGAGGTGGAGTTCAGGGAAGAGTTAAGACAGGCACTGGGTGGCAGTGAAGTGTTACCGAATAACTGGGTAACTACAGCAGAACTAGTAAGGAGACTGCTAGAAAAGTGCTTGATGTGACATCTGGAAAGAGGAAGTAGGACAAGGGATCCTGGTGTTGGAACGAGGAAGTACAGGAGAGTATACAGAGGAACAGGCTAGCGAAGAAGAAGTGGGATTGTCAGAGAGATGAAGAAAGTAGACAGGAGTATAAGGAGATGAGGTGCATGGCAGGCGAAGACTAAGGATAAGGCGTATGACGAGTTGTATAAAAGGTTGGACACTAAGGAGGGAGAAAAGGACCTGTACCGATTGGCCAGACAGAGGGACCAAGCTAGTAAAGATGTGCAGCAGGTAAGTGTGATAAAGGATAATGAGGGAAACATACTCACTAGCGAGGAGAATGTATTGAACAGATGGAAAGAGTGCTTTGAGGGGCTGATGAATGAAGAGAATGAGAGAGAGAGAAGGGTGGATGATTTGGGGATAGTGAATCAGGAAGTGCAATGGATTAGCAAGGCGGAAGTAAGGATAGCTATGAATAGGATGAAGAATGTAAAGGCTGTTGGTCCAGATGACATACCTGTGGAAGCTTGGAGGTGTTTAGGAGAAATGGCAGTGGAATTTTTAACCAGATTGTTTAAAGAAATCTTGGAAAGTGAGAGGATGCCTGAGGAGTGGAGAAAAAGTGTTTTGGTACCGATTTTTAAGAATAAGGGTGATGTGCAGAGCTGTAGTAACTACACAGGGATAAAACTGATCAGTCACAGCATGAAATTATGAGAAAGAGTAGTGGAAGCTAGGTATTGTATGAGAAAGTCGGGAGTGGCAGAGAAGTATGTAAGAGTGGTACAGGATATGTACAAGGGTAGTGTGACAGCGGTGAGATCTGCAGTGGGAGTGACAGATACATTTAAGGTGGAGGTGGGATTACATCAAGGATCAGCTCTGAGCCCTTTCTTATTTTCACTTATGATGGACAGGTTGACAGACGAGATCAGACAGGAGTCCCTGTGGACTATGATGTTTTCAGATGACATTATGATATGTAGTGAGAGTAGGGAACAGGTTGAGGAGATCCTGGAGAGGTGGAGATATGCTCTAGAGAGTAGAGGAATGAAGGTCAGCCGGACTAAGATGGAATATATGTGTGTGAATGAAAGGGAAGATAGAGGAATGGTGAGGATGCAGGGAGTAGAGTTGGCGAAGGTGGATGAGTTTAAATACTTGGGATCAACAGTTCAGAGTAATGGTGAGTGTGGAAGAGAGGTGAAAAAGAGAGTACAGGCAGGGTTGAGTGGGTGGAGAAGAGTGTCAGGAGTGATTTGTGACAGACGAGTACCAGTAAGAGTGAAAGGGAAGGGTAGTGAGACCAGCTATGTTATATGGGTTGGAGACAGTGGCATTGACAAAAAGGCAGGAGTCAGAGCTGGATGTGACAGAGTTAAAGATGTTAAGATTTGCACTGGGTATGATGAGGGTAGACAGGATTAGGAATAAGTGTATTAGTGGGTCAGCCCAGGTTGGACAGTTTGGAGAATAGCTCTCAACCTTCCATTGCCAAAATGAGGAACACTTGCTTCATAATGTGGAACAAATGGGCAAAATGTGGAACACATACTAATGGCTTACTAACAACTTCAACTAGGAAGGTCATATGATGGTTAAAATATGCTGGTTTTACTTATAAAGAAGATCCTTTAATGAATTAATATGAATAATTTCTGTTTACCATTGATTTCACTTAAAAAAATTCCTAACACTGAATGTGTGACAGACTCTTTCAATGTGGAACTTTGAGGAACTTCGAGGAACATGAACTTTTTAAGACTCCAAATGAGGTACGTTCCTCGTAATGAGGTACACTTGCGAGGTATGGTTTGGAGACAAAGCCAGAGAGGCGAGATTGCATTGGTTTGGACATGTGCTGAGGAGGGGTGCTGGGTATATTGGGAAAAGGATGCTAAGGATGAAGCTACCAGGTAACAGGAAAAGAGGAAGGCCTAAGATAAGGTTTATGGATGTGGTGAGAGAGGACATGCAGGTTGGTGTGACAGAGCAAGATGCAGAGGACAGGAAGAAATGGAAACAGGTGATCCGTTGTGGCGACCCCTAACCGGGAAAAGCCAAAAGAAGAAGAAGAAGAAGAAGAAGATTACTGTAAAATGACAATATTCATCTAACAGTAGTTTCTAACCAGTAATCTGCATTACTTAGAGAAGTAAGCACTTACACAATAAAATTACAGATTAACAGAACAGAAGGTGAATTTATTTATCTTTACTTGACAATGAGGAGTGGTATCTGCTCTTAGGGGCCTTCACAACAATGTCAAATAAGGATAAAAATAATGTTCAGTTTTAGGTATTCACACAAGAAATGCTTTGTATATATATTTATTTTCTGCATACCTCTTAACGTCTAATTACTAGACATCTGGACTAAGCCAAAAATAATGGAAAGGACAAAGGCCCAAAAATAACGAGATTTTTTTAAATACTGTTCTTATAAACCTTGTTACTAGAATGATAGATTTTGCATTAGCATGCATTTTCTGAAGAATACAAAGTCTGCAACTCACATGCCTATAATAATTTAATGACTTCATCCCTTAACGATTTCCCAGAAAAAAACCCACACATTTTATGAGGAACAGAACAAAAATATGAGGGAAAAATCTGCACATTCTGTGAAAATCTGTACAGTTGAGAGGTATGATTTTGTGATTCACAAATAAATCTGATGCAAGTTTTGTGAAGAATAAAGTTACAAGAGAAGAAAAAAATAAAAGATAATGTGCCTGTTATCAAAAGACTTGCTCACAGTGTAAGTCACCTCTTAAATGGAGTTTTTTTAGAGTCTTGGTTCTGGGGTACTTCTAATAATGTATGGAACTGAAACATAATTGAGTATTCTGCTACCAAAATGGAGGAGGAATTAGTGAGATGAGGAGGAGCAATGAGCAGGAGGAAAAATTAAGGACATGGAGACAGAGTTATTATTAGAGAGATAAGAATACTATGGGAAGACATGAGAGAGGAAAATAAATGGTAGTGAGTGTTGGTTGAAGAGGTAGAAAAGTGTACATTAGTGGTACGGTATCATTAAGTTGACAACTTCTTTTGATGTTGGGCCATTACTACCTGCTAAAGGTATGGAGGTGTTAGTGAATTTACAGTGAGAAAGGTGTAGTTCTAGTGAGTTGATGGTCATGCGTCTGTCTTGATATTTGTGCATGTACGGTTTGCATCTCTAGTACTGTTATTAAATACATTTTAATTGCAAACTGTTCATTAAATATTCATCTTTACAGCTGCAGGCCTGAATCTGAGTCTTAAACTGACTTTGTAAAGTCATTGTAAGCACAGTTAAGCTTCATTCTGTAGCGTTTTGCAAATAAGTTAGCAATATCATAACAAGTACACAACCTGTTAAAAACACACTATAAGCAACTAGTTGCTCAACCAGCTTTCATATAAGGCTAAGCAATTCTGCTTACATTGCTTGGTTGCTGAGGTATTTACAAAATATGAAAACTGTGATAATTTATATAGTTATTCTATGAACAATGTTTGGTATCTCTCTGTTTCTCTCTCTCTAGCTGTTTGTTTGTTTGTTTGTTTGTCTTTGGCTTTTCCCGGTTAGGGGTCGCCACAGTGGAACTACGGTCCGCTAATGATTGGCAGTAGATTTTGACGTGCTGGCTTGCTGGGCCTAATGCACAACCTTCAACGAAGGAATGCCCATTCACGCATGTCGCCACACAGAAGACGCTCTAAGAATCAAAGGGCAACGTCTAACTGTGAGGCAACAACGCTACCGCAGCACCACCACCGCAGTTTCTCTCTCTCTAGCTGTACTAGACAGAAATCAAGTATCTATGTAGTGTTTTGCCTGTCGTGTAAGCTAATAACAGAACAACCAACTAGTCAGCTAGTCAGGCGATTCCAGGAACATAAAACACTTTTATTTAACCAAAATACAAAGTCAAAGTTATGCACTTTCGCCTACTTACAAAGACATCATCAGAACATCAAAAATCTCCTTGAAAGGTCTGAAGTTGTAACTAAGGGGGTTTTAAACACAAGGAAGTGGTCATTGTCCACAATGCCCATATATCAACGAGTTACCAAGGTCCTTTGATGAACAAAATTGCTGGTAACATGCACAGTGGCACTTACAACTGTGCTACACAGAGAATTGTTAATTTGGCTACATGTGCTTCATGTATGGCATTTTATGTAGGCAAAACAAAAAATGCCTTGAACAAGCGTATTTACCAACACTTATACAGTATAATATGTCAAGACATGAAAAGTGCTTTAGCCAGACTTTCAAGTATATATTTTGAGTTTAACAAATTAGTTTTCTTATTTTGGAACAAATAAAGTCAAACCATAGGGGGGACTTGCACTGGGAAATGTATTGGTAAATTAGACTCAGTAGAGTCAATCCACCTGGTCTCAATGACAACATTTCAATTTCAAGTGAACTAAAAAAAATGAGCTTGTATAGTGTGATTATAGTCCCCTGGATTTATGTATTTTTACTGGGAATATGATTCTAACAAAATGTTGCCTGTGCCCTTAAACTAGTGGTGATGTCATCTTTTTTGATTGAGTGCTATGGGGGTGTGGCTCAATTTATGTAGTTCAAAAGGGATGAGTTTTAGTTGAAAGTCACAATTCTGATGATGTCTTTGTAAATAGATGAGAGCGCTTAACTTTGACTTTGTATTTTAGTTAAATAACACTGTTTTTAGAGTTTCTGGGATTGGCTGACTGGCTGACTAGCTGGTTGTTCTTCTGTTATTGGATTTTGTTTCTACCATTTCTGGAAACCTGCTTGTGTTTGATCTTGGTTTTTTGACTATCACTTAAGCTGTAAGATGAAATTTCTCATTAGCTTCTATGTAAAATGTTTTTTTTTCAATTATTTAAGTGAATGCAAAGAGACAATATTAAACAGGTAGAAGTCTCACTTGGTTTATACTAGAAAAACATCTGGAAGCATTATTAGGTTTTTGTGAGATAGTTGATAGTTCCTGACAGATGGCCCAAAGAATGAAAAGGCCCTTTCATCTTGTATGAGGTTGAGTCAAATCTCTCAAGTACGAAATCTGGACAAAGCTTAAAATAATTGGGGAGAAATACCCCAAAATAAGGGCAGATTTTAAATATTGCTCTTATAAATTTAGAAAGTTGCTGGAATAACAGCATTTCTTATAGCATGCATTTTCTGAAGGATATGAAATTTGAAACTTAAATGTATGTCACTATTTAGTGACTTCAATCCTCAATGACTTGCCAGAAAACCAAAACCTTTATGAGGAACAGGTCAAACATAAGATAAAAATCTGGACGGTCTGTGAAATTCTTGACAGTTGGGAGGTATGAGTTAAGAGAAGATCTGATATTCGGAATGAGGATGAGCAAAAAGAATCAAAAATAGAAATCAAAGTATTTTCTAGAGGAGTGGGAAACCCTAAATTGCCAATCTTAAATTAAAAAAACTCAAAGCATTTTGCAATATGGAACAATGAAAAGTTTCTGACTGTGGATACCTCTATTGAATAATACATTTTCTAACTCAGAACAGCTTGTTTCAACACAGAGGATTAAAAGGATTCCTTACATTGTTCAGCCTAAGTCTTGCCACAGGCTATGGTCCTGGACAAGGGTGCACTGCAGTGGTGATGCCCCTTCATAAGGGTGGCCTCACTACTGACCCAAGCAAATATAGACACATTAATCTTCCTGATCTTGTTGGGAAGGCAATAGATATCTTACGGCAGCTAAAAGAACACAACCAGTTATTTTTGTATTTGAATAGTATACCCTACTAAGCATATGTATACTTAGCTTGCTTGTTTATTTACCTTCAATCACGGTACTGCTATTCTTTTTATTCATACCTAGACTATATGATTGCATTAGTGAAATGTATAACGAAGTTTTCATTTTGTGCTTGTATTTGAGATTGAATCAACATTTGTAGCTGTACATTGTATATGTATCGTACTGTTATTTATAAATGTGGAGCTTTTCGCCCTGGGCCTCTGCTGAAAAAGGACATTTTGTCCAGTTGGAATTTTCTGGAAAACAAATGTAAAATAAATAAATAAACTGTTTGCAATCCATAGAATGTATCATCACTGACCTCATAAACCAGGACATTTAGAATTTAATCAGACATGAATTTCAACGATTCAGGCTTCATAAGGGCAGGTCATGCCTCTTCAGTCTTGTGATCTTTTTTTGAAAAGGTCATGCAGGCTGTGCACAATGGTCAGATTGTTCATGCTGCCTACCTAGATGAAGCAAAGGCATTTGATACCTTACCACAAAAAAGGATGTATTAATGCTAACAGCCTTAAATGTAGATGTCTATCTTAAAAGCAGAGTATGTGATGCCTCTTCAAGTAAGGAAAAAGGTGACTAATGGTATTCCCCAGGTGCCCATATTGAATTACTCTGATCCCAACACTGGCAACTTTAATCTTTTGGCAGACTAAGTTCATCGATGCATGCAAGTTAGGTGCAGTTGTTGAATCAACAAATGATACAAATTCCCCTTCAAACAGAACTATCACACATTAACACATGGTGCAATAAGAAATGGCTCAAGCTAAAGTTGAGAAATGCAGTATCATCTCCTTTGGCAAAGAGCAACTTGCTACCACTTGCAGAAATAACACCTCACTCTCTGATGAGTCTGGATCCCTCCCCTTCGATCGCCAGGAACTCCTTTAATATATTACAATTAATTAGCAAGGATATCTCTTCCAAAATCAAGGAAATTATTGCTCCTATGTACTGTGCCTTGGTGAGACCATTACAGAATATAACACACCTTTTGACATGTATCTCTCCAGACATATCAAAGAACTTGACAAACTGCAGAGGTTCTTAGCAAAAAGAATCTTGGGCTTCAAAAATTGTAGCTAGCAGGAAAAGCCTAAGTCACTCTCCCCATAATCAGAATCATATAAACTCCTGATGGGAAACCAATGCTTTGCTTTTGTGCCATCAGGGAGTTCATTATCCAAGGCCTCCTTTTGCTTGATGTATCAAATAGTATAGCCAGCACTAGAACAAGAGATCTCAATCTACATCAGTGAATAAATAAAACTAAATGGAAAGATATGTTCATCATCCAGTGCCTCTCCATGTTTTGTAATCAATTTATCTTTTATGTTCATAGAGGTGTAGTTAACTACTAGACTATTATAAGATTAGCCAATAACCAGATCTTAGAATCAAACCCTGCATCTTGTATCTGTGAGGTTAAGATCTTAATAATTATGCCAACCTTTCTCCTCTTACTATGCAATTAGCCTGAAGATTACTACACCCCTAGCCAATAATCAAAGAGTGACAAAAGGTGAGAATTGTACTCTGTCTATGAAGTAAACACCTTAACTGTTATGCCAAATCCCAATTGAAGTGAATGTTTGTTTTCTCTTATGTTCATGGGGAGTTTCTAGGTCTGCAGTCCAGGGGACCCTTGAGAAGCATAGCCCAAGTTTCCAGCTGTCCCCAAGCACTCGATCCGGTGACATAGGAGGCAAATTAGGGCTGAGGGAATCAAACCCTGTACCACAGGATCTACAGTTTACAGGCTTAATCCTCTGTACCATCTACCCAACCCTACAATTTCTACTCAGCCTTCAAACACAGTTTAGATAATTGGATGGGTACCCTAAAATACAATTCAAGACTTGCAGGTATTGTCCTCCTTATAAAGGTTGCTAGAGCCTGAAGATGGTTATTGGCAAAGCACATGTGGCCTCTGTTCTAATAGTCTTGTATTTCCTATGATTTGCTTTTAGAAAATCTGTCATCATTCAGTGCTGCTGCTGTCATTGGCTAGACCCCACAGCTGAAATACTATGCTCATTTCTGGAAACCTTATGGAAAATACAGAAAAGGGAAATGATAACACCTAGGAGCATACAAGATCTAACTACAGATAGGCCAATGTTTCACTTCAGTAGCGGAAGAACATGGAAACCAATTCAGATACATAGGATCACACCTGGAAACACATCAAAATGAACCTTATAGGTTCATAGGTTAGTACTAAGCTAATTGCCCTTGTGAACCATTTTAAGCCTAGCCAATTATTCATTGTGAGACTCAAACCCTGCACCACATGTTTGAAAGGCAAACACCTTAACCATTAGGCCACCCTTCCAACCCCTTTAGATAAGGATGTTACTCGCTGATTAAGGGATACACCAAACAACTAAAGGATGGAAGGTTTAAATCTAAATTTATTAAATTCTACTTTATTTTGCTGATGATAGTACAAAGGAGTGTGCAACAGTGGAAGTCTTCAACCATATATGGGGCAAGTAACTGCATGTTGACCAGGAGACAAGCCTGGGAGAGCCAGCCATCTAAAGTGGTTGATTGTCTTAGACAAACCAAACAGTCAGAAAGTTATTTTATCATTAGAGTTCGTTTATGCTGATTTAGCATAAGACTGCAAATTATTTTTTTTTGCTTAGATATTTTGTTAGGAAATGCAGCATGACACTTTGGCCAAGCTGTAGTGTCTATGTCTGGCCCCTTTTCACATACACATACACATACACACATACATGTGACAAACACATACACTTATATAGACATTTGTTTATTAATGCAAAGGCAGTTTTAAAAGAAATAATTATAAATAGCCAGTAAATGGTTATCCTGCTGTAAAAATGGTCAAGACAGAGATCCCAGACTCCAAGGACGTCTTTTTACTTTCATGTTTGTGTTCATGAACCCTTGTGGTTTATTTAGATGAGGAACTGATGTGGAGATGTGTGGGTAGAATTGGAGGAATTCTGACCCTCAGAGCATTTATTTTTCTGAATAGCCACTTAGAATCTGGTTGTGTAGTAACATGTGCATCCAAAAGTGATAATAAAAGAAGCTGATTCTCAAATTTCACCACAGGCAGTAAGGCAAGCTAGTTTTGCATGTTTGCTGCAGCAGTTTCCTGCCTAGTTTCATTAAAGTACATGTATTCCAGTGTACTATCATATATCAGAGAATTATAACTAAGTCTTGGTCTTTGCATTTAGATATACTACATGGTGGGTTTCAAAGTGTCTCTTGTAGGTGCTAATGGTCTTGAATAAAGCGAAAAAGCCTTAGAGAGATACCTCTATAAGTGGAACATAAAAAACATGGGTAAGAATTTGAGGACAGAGGACTGGCAAAACAGAAGCACCTTAAGGAATAAAAGAAAATGGAAACAATTGATGGAGCGGCGCCAGGAAAATAAATCAAAGAAGAGATAAGTATGTTCATGCTCACCAGTGAGTCGAAATATAGATATAGGAAAACATGCAGCAGAGTGAACTTTATTGTGAAACAACACAGACGGGCTAGATTGAATTGACAATTAGGATAGCAGGTTAAAGAAAGGGAGAAAATAAAGCACACATTAATAAAAAGAGCAATAAAGACATTTGGCTGATACATAAAATGAAGCATAGTAAAATCTTACATTAAACACAATACAATTAGACATTACATTTGGAGCAATAAATAGACAACTTAAACTGGAACTTATCGCATGCTATATGTTGTTGTTGTCTTTCGGCTTTTCCCGGTTAGGGGTCGCCACAGCGGAATTCCGGTCCGCTAATGATTGGCAGTAGATTTTCACGAACGCCGAGGTGCCAGCTCGACGTTCAACGTTCAACGAAGACACGCCCATTTACGCATGTCAAACGCCCACCCAACTGCGGGGAGGACATGCAGACTGCACACAGAAGGCACTTATATGGTATAAATGAAGTAAATCCTGCAACAGAAGGGCAAAGCTATTATCAGCCATCTGTACAGCAAAAGCACAATATATGCAAAGGCAGTTACAGTATGATACTCTTGTAAATGAAATTGATAATCCTCCATCAAAACGGCTGAATGAACCTGGTTATCTTTTTTTATTACCTGACAAAGTACACACCAACCACTGCTGGGGAAGCAGCACACTGTCCCTATAGTGATCCTGGAAATGACCCCGGTGCCCTTGTAAAAATATTTTCTGCCACACTAGGTAGTTTTCTACCTGATTCAGATGTAGCTATTCTGAGTGCTGTGACAGACACAAACTGAACTGATTTCCATAGCATGCTCCGAGGCTAGTTCTACCTAACCTCTTTTACTCTCATTGCTGAATCATATAATTGCTCATTTTTATGGATAATGTGCTACACTTCCTCAGGTGTGAGTCTTCTGACCTTGACACCTGAGAACCATGTGATCACTGTACATGGCTAAGCAGTTATAACCCATGATGCTTCGTCACCATCCTGAAAAAGGAAACACTAACATTGAGACTTATGACATTGACTGCATATAATAGCTTCAGTTACCAGCTGACATAATTTATGTACAGTTGCCAAGTTTAACATCACTACACTAATGATCAATTATCTTAATATCAATCACTTGCGTGCAGTGCTGAGATGTTGCACTGAAGGTTGAGAGTGCACTGCCTTGGGGATTTTCTTTTCCCAGACATCGCGTGATCTCAGAGTTGGCATATACTAATAGCAGGGGGTGTGGGGGTACAGTTCTCTTTTGTGTGTTATTTGCTGTTTTTGAACATGCTTTATATTTGAGTGTTTCAGGAATTTCCTGCTCACTATTTTGTGAAGAGGACACAAGACCACTGGACTTTCTTTAGGAAGGTTTAATATACAGGTGTCTACAGCTCTGTAATTCCTAAGAAAGTGACTGCTTTTACTAGAACTGCATGGGTATCATTTTCCATCTTGAAGTACAGTAATGTATGCAAGAACCTGACAATAAAATAAAGTGATAAAGTTTGTAAAGTGATATATGAAGTAATTTTGGGTCAGAGGAAGACAGAGCATGATGTTATGCAGACCATAATCCAGCAGAGAAATTAATACTTTTTTTACCTATTAAGGAGTAAGTAGCTCACATCTAGACTGTAACATAATTTCACTTGCCAGTAGCTTTACACATGATATAAGTACTACAATAATAATCAAAAAAATGAGCCATATGCTTAAGTATCTAACTTTTGAAACAGGTACATAGGTAGGTACTAGGCTAGCTGCCCTTATGGATCATTTGAAGCCTAGCCAATTTTCTTTAGTGAGGATCAAACCCTGTACTTCTTGTTTGCAAGTTAAAGACCTTAACCATTATGCTAACTCCCAACTTCTAGTGTGCACAGAGATGCAAGTGGCAGGGTAACTTTTCAGTCTGTAGAGCACCTGATATTGTAATTCTGCTATTTGCTTTAGCACGCCTAAACGTGGTAACTTGAATCATTAACATAATCCAATGGAAATCTGTTATTTTAGCAACTTTCTAAGTTTACAAGAGCAATATTTAAAATATGACCTATTTTGGGGCCATTGTCCCCCACTGTTTTTGGCTTTGTCCAGATTTATTATGCTAAGAGGTTGAGAAGTATGCCTTAGCTGCATTGCTAATGCAGTCACCCCCTCCAGGGCAAGAACCCCAAGTCTCATTTGCTTCTGTGAGGGTGAAGGTGGAATATACCAAGAGTGGAGCCATCATGTGACGGGGATCAGGGTTATCTTAAGTCCTATTGCTGTTTCTCACATATGCCCAGTGACATACGTCCATAGACCCCTGACTACCTGAAGCAAATGTCTCAACTGACTTCCTAGTCTTCACCAAGGAATTCAACTGAAAATGCATTTCTGGGAATATGCCCTGAGTGAAACATGTATGCCCAGTCCTTTATTATTCTCCCACTATCAACAGGCTCCTCCAGAGCTGGGATAATAATTAATTTGGAGACATCTGGGTCATAGGCAGTGCTGCTTATCTCTAAGCCACAAAACCACTTGTTATTTATATTTTCAGAGTATTCAAAAAAAAAAAAAAAAAAAAACATGTGTTTGTGGGTTGTGAGTGATAGAATAGACATTTGTGGATTTGCCATCAGTACATCATTTAACATTTAGCCATGGTGGTGCAGCGGTAGCATTGTCACCTCACAGCAAGAGGTACTCCCATTCGATTCTCGGCTGGAGCACCTTCTGTGCGAAGTCTGCATGTCCTCCCCACATTCGAAAAACATGCGTGAATGGGTGTGCCTTCGTCGAAGGTTGGGCATCGGGCTGGCACCTCAGCACCGTAAAAATCTACTGCCAATCATTAGCAGACCGGAGTTTTGCTGTGGTGACCCCTAACCGTGAAAAGCCGAAAGAAGAACATCATTTAACATCTGTGACCAGTGCCCTAATAGTGGGATGATAACATCCTGTGTTCTTTTATAGATATCCTTGCCTATGCATCCTTACTAGTTTGCACTATGCTTAACTAACTTTGAAACACTAGGTACTTTGCTGGTGTATGTTCAGTCATACTAGCGTATTATAAAAATAGTTTACCGTTAGAAGGAAGTTATGCAGTGAGTATATCACAGCATAATCCATATCCTAACCATGCATTATTGTTATTATATGATGGTAATATGATAGAGGATTAAAGTTATTTGTTTTATAAAATGACAGTGATACACACAGTTAATTATGAAATATGCTTTGATAACACTTTAATATGGTTTCTTTTAGAGGAGTCCTTAATTTTTCAAGTTTTTCCTGTTTATGTTTAATTAATTTATTTATTTAGTTTTTTGTTTGCTTTCTATGAATGCTGTTTCATGGTTAGTAAAGGATTGGGAAAAACTGAAAAAAATCAGCAATCTTCTTTCACATCTTTGTTCTAACAGCTGAAATAAATAACATAATTATAGTTCAGATTTGGGCCCTAGCATATAATACAAGATTGCTTAATGTTCATAAGAGGTCTCATTCCATCTACCTTAATACCACACTTAAACAAATTAACAAAGAGCATAACGGAGCAATTAGGAAGCTCAAAGATGAGTAGCAGCTTAAAATAGCCACTAAAACCAAAAATAACTGTATATCTTTCTTTAAATATGTCAAGAAGTTAAGAATTATCACCCAACAGTCTTCAGAGTTAGTCCATAATAATAATAATACTACCCTCTCTGACCCAAAGGAAATAGATAACTTTCTAGTTAACAAATTTAGTGCAGGTTTTACTCCACCCGCATTTTTTAGCTATCCTACAGGTTTTACAGTCCCAACCACCCCCTTTAATTTCTGTGAAACAAGTTCTCTCAGCCATTTCAAAAATCTAAGAATACTTCATACACAGACCCTGATAACATACCAGGTTGCCTGATTATCAGTGCCAAATATGGCCTTTCTGAATCCCTACTTAAACTCTTTAATCTAATCCTCTCCACGGGTTACATGCTTGAAGCCTGGAAAACAGCTATTGTAGTGGCATTATTCCAGGGTGGCCCAAACATGGACACTGGTAACTACAGACCCATTAGTCTCACTAGCCTCATATGTAAAGCTATGGAATACATTATTTCAGACTCCATTAATCTGGACATTGAAAATGTCTTATCCCTGGATCCTCATCAATTTTGCTTTCCCAAAGAAGGTTGTGCCTCTTTAACTTCATTAATTTCTTTGAAAAGGTAACTGAAGCAATGGGTAGTGGATATGCAGTGCGTACAGCATATCTAGACTTGGCCAAGGTCTTTGACAGTATTCCCCATGCAAGCATTAAAGATGGACTTGTAAATCTGAATATAAATCCTTATACTGTGCAATGAAAAGGTGGTTATCTGACAGAGCCGATGTCGTTAGAGTGGCAGGTGCCAATTCTGAAAGCAAAACGGTTACCAGTAGTGTATCACATAACTCACTTTTGGGCCATTTTCTATTTTGCATGTATTTCTCAGACCTTCACATCAAGAGTTGAGGCCTATGGTTAGGTAAGTTTGCAGATGACTGTAAATTGGGTGTTGTTATTCATTTTTCAACTTACTTACAATTGTCCCAGCATGGCTTAGAGCATGTTAACAACTGTTGCAGGGATAATGGTCTCAAATTAATTGTAAAACAGTAAAATATCTCATTTTTGGTAAAATAAAAAACAAAACAAAAAAAAAAAAAAAAACAGTCACTTACCATATAGGGGATGTGTCTCTCTAATCAGACACTGTTATAAGGGATCTGGCTACTCTTGTTGATAATTCCTTATCATTTGCCCATCCTATCTCCCCTCAAAAGCCTGTAGGAGACAGAATACAGGGATAGGGCTTTGAGGGAGTCTGTATAGGACATTCTACTTACACCCTGTATTCTTTTACTGAGGAACCTCTGTGGACATTCCAGTTGTTAGATTATGCCTGGTTAGGTACATACCAAAGGGGGCATAGTACTCAATGATAGGGTCTGATGAATGCCGGATACAGTGGAACAATGACTTCCTTTGACTTAGATGCCTTACCTTTGTTCATAAGTTGCACAACATTGAGTGATTTCTTCACCACTGTAGTCACATGATGGTCAAAGGCTAGATTACTATCTATGTGTGTGTCCCTAAGTCCCTGACTACTGGGTCAACTCTAAAGGGTGTGCTGTCAATATGATAGTTACCAGGGCTAGATGACTTCCCAAAGGATACTACTTTGCATTTCTTGGCATTTAGGTTTAGTCCATGGCTCTGACATCAGTTGTTTGTCTGTGTCAGCCCCTCCTGGAGAACATTTGTGTCAGTGTGAGATTCAATGACAGCTCATAATTTGCAATCATCTGCATATTTAGTCAGCTAGAGATGACTGACATTGGCCTTGACTTCTGAGAAGTAAATGCCAAAAAGAAGCATTCCAAGGACTGAACCCTGAGAGACTCCACTTGTGATTGGCCTCTTTGTAGAGGTGGACTCCCCAATTCTGACTTCCTGGGTCCTATCTATGAGCCAGTTGGTTATCCACTGGGTGACATATGGGTTTGTACCTAACCTCTTGAGTTTGACAACAATGCCTGAGTGGGGAATTGTGTCAAATGCCTTGGCCAGGTCAAGGTAGGCAGTGTGAATGATTTTGCCCTCATCCATTAATTTGGTGACCTTCTCAAAGAAGTCCATCAGGTTGAGTGGGCATGATTTACACTTGACAAAACCAGACTGGGTTGGGTGCAGTGTCTGGAGGTTTACTATATCTCTCTTGATCATTTCCACGATAATTCTTTCCATGGCTTTACATATAAGACTAGTGAGACTTATGGGTCTGTAGTTTCCAGGGTCTGTAGATGGCCCACCTTTGTGCAGATGGATAACTGTTGCCTATCTTCACTCATGAGGCATGAAGCCTGTTTGGAGGCTACAGTTAAATAGTAATTCCAGAGGTCCTGATAGGTCATGTTTCATGCTATTTAGAAGGCATCCTGGGATATTGTCTGGGCCAGTGTTCTTGGTCTTACAGAGAGCATTAAGGACCTGTTCCCTAGTGATAGTAGGGGAGTTATATTTGATGATATTTCCTGAGGGAAGATTGAGGGAGAGAGAGGGGTAAAGTTGGAGGTGAATATATCAGCCAGGAGGTTTGCTATATCTTCTGGATGAGTATAGGCGGATCCATTTACAATGAGGTCTGCATGCAATTGTGTTGAGGTTGCGGACATAGCTAAAGAATACTTTGTGGTTGTTCTTGGCCTGGGAGGTCAAACTTATCTCAAATATGGCTTTGGTAGACTTTATTTGTCCTCTTAGTGTTTTTTTTTTTTTTTTTTTTGTATTTTGTCAGCCTGTTGTAACTGCATATATCATGCAAATTTAAAGGTTGCTTCAGTTTCAGCTTCAAGGTGTTTTTTTTTTTTTCTGTTTTTGCTTCTACCTTGAATGGTAACAGACATATATTTCTGTTTCCACTTAGTAAGGAAAGTCAAAGCAGGTAGGTGCTCTCTTTCCTTACTCAGTAGATATTAGACTTATAGCAAAAGAGTGTTTTTTAAATTAAAATAATTTAGTATACATGTATTTTTCTATGGATTTTTGGTTAGAGCTTAGTAAGGGAAAGAACAGGGTAACTATTTATTTTCATCATTATTTAGTTTGTGTAACTGAAGTGCCAAGACTGGGCAATGAATTAACAGTCTTTGAGCAATTCTGGTGCTTCACATATTTTTTTAGAATATTTGATTCAGATATTTTGTATTTGTTCCACTGAACTGGGATACTACTATATTAGAAAGATACTTTTGACATATGACATTGCATAGACATTCCTGAAATTTGCTTAATAAAGTACATTGCTCCTATGTCTAAGTCATTGCCTAGTTTTTTTATTTGTTTTTCTGTTTTTTTTTCAGAAAAATGTATTCTGTGTGGTTATGAGTTTTTGGTTGGTGATTAGAGAGGAAAGTAAACCTGCTTAGTGATTAATGATTGAAGTTTCTCTTTCTTGCTAAGTGACTTTCAGAGCAGTAGCACCAGTTAATTCAATAACAAAAATAAGAGATGAGAGGTGAGTAATGCATTAAATTACTATACTTTGCCAATCGTTTGCAGTTTCTGACTGATTGTTTTAATTCTGATACCCCAATGTCATCATATACCTTATTTTGTCGATGTCACTTCTTTTTTATATGCACTTTCCCTCTGTGCCTGCCAGCAATCAGGCCTCTCCTCCAATGAGACATTTGCTTCCAATGCTTCCCAATAATTTGCACCCTACAGGACTGTCAATGGTGGGAGGACATTGATATGCTTTCAGTTCCTCCCAAACATTGCACCCTGTAGGGCTATCAATTGAGACACGTCCAAATGACACCAGTGGAGGTCTCATTTGTGCAGTTATGATGTCTTGTGCCCTTACCAACATACTGACAATGAGTACATTTATTTTATTGCTCTAACCTCACTCAAAGGTTGCTGATGCGAGCACTGCATCACTGTAAAACATACTGTGCCCTTTTACCATTTCTGCCTGCTTCCATACACATGACCATAAAGGCTACCATCACTAGATTGGATTTATTAAGCCAAAGTTATATTGTTCACAGGTAATGTACAAACCTCCTCTTGCAGGGGAGTAATTGGCCAACTGGAAACTACCTCACCTTCCCTCCAGGATAGACAAGCCAGCACAAGCCATTCATTCACTCATTCCATCCCACCCACACCCAGGTCTTTCAGCACAAGTGATACTACTTGAACGTGAGTCACCTGAGTCATGGTGTCATAGTCGGGGATCTATCCCACAGAGCCACAGATCTGGAGCAGTGTCAACTTTTTATGTAGAGTACGTGTGTGTGTGTGTGTGTGTGTGTGTGTGTGTGTGTGTGTGTGTGTGCGTGCGTGTGTGTGTGCATGTGTTTGCGTGTGTGTGTGTGTGTGTGTGTGTGTGTGTGTGTGTGTGTGTGTATGTGTATGTGTGTTTGTGGGCAGGTTTACTATCAAATGCTTGAAAATCATTTGATCGACATTGAAAAGGTCAATGTGTAAAACAGTGACAGCCATAAAATCAACAGTAGGATATCCGAAAGTGGAAATACTGAAATATAGGTGCTGTCGTCTTTAAGAGCGTCAAAGAGATGAAGTTGTCCTTTTAAACTGACGTCAATATGATTGAAGGGCTACAGCAGTGTGGATCATCTGTGACTGGGATTGTGTTTCATGGCAATAAATTTCATGTCTGTACAGTTGCATGAACACTGGATGGTCAGTAATTTAATAATGCTGAAAATGGGTAATGTCCAGATGGTTCTATTTAATCATCCCCTGTTGCCATTAAAACAGGCTCTCAGTTTGTTCTCACAACCATTGCAATTGAGAAACAATTCTACATTTTTGCAAAGAAGAGCTTTGATGTCATAGCTGTACACCATTCATGCACACACCATTCTGCAAAGTATGACTCAGAAATGTCAGTCTGCATTTTAATGACTGTGTACAGCTTATAAATACTTCATGTATGGTTTATATGTTTTTCATCAAAACACAAAGGATGCATTTTTAACATATTTTTAATGTAATTCCTGTACAATTCAGTAAAAATTTTGCATTACTCTGCCATTCATTTCATGATCCCTGATTTTATTTCCAGACCTTCTCCAAGGTAACTATTGACACTATAGTTTATTTTATATTTCGGTTATATTTTTGTGATGCTGTGATAAGTTGTTAAGATTGGATAATATATATGAATAATAATGGCATCTGTTAATTTTTTCATCGACAACAGGATGTCAGCCTTATTTGTCGATATTTTCACCTAATTAATATTCATGACGTCGATTAAATGGGTTGATATTATCGTCGTTCGAGATTCCTAACCTTGCCATTTTAATAGTAAACCATGTGGGCATGTGTATACACACACACACACACACACACACACACACACACACACACACACACACACACGTATTTATATTTATTTATGCAGCTTTGGTCAACTGTAGGATTAGTCAAAAGCTGTTTTGTCGACACAATTCGGTCAACAAAACAGCTGATCGACAGTTGAGCAAGAGGGCAATAATATTGGGGTTGGGGAATATGCCGCTTCCCCAGTGTTGTGTGATCTTGGAGTTAGAATATGTGATTTGTGAAGGATGTAGGGAATTTGGCCTCATGCAAAAAACATTGGTGTGGCTTCAATAAAGCCTACATGGTCCACTAAAGGGCACCATTTTGTATTCAGTAAATGGCTCTACACACCTTGTAAAGCCGTGCAAATATAATAAACATCATGGCATGCTATTTACAGCATAAGCAGCTGAATTGTATGCTAATCAACCAATCCAAGATAGATGAGCTACTCAACAAGCTATAAAGCAATCTTGTAGACGCAATGTAGGTTTTCACTATAAATTCCAAACTTATTGGAATACAGCCATGGAAACGTCTCTACAGAGAAACGATGTTAGGGGCTGCGACAGGCCCAAGTCTATGCTGCTGCTGTTAATAGACCATGACCGAGAAGGAGAAGGGTGTGTAGACCCTGTTTAACATTTCATGGTCTGTATGAGGTGGAAATTGTAGAGTGCTACAGGGTGGATAGAGACACACTACAGGAACTCTGCAATCTCTGCTGTACTCAACTGAGAGCTAGGGTAAACCGAGGGGAAGCAATACTGGTAGAGACTAAGGTATGTGTAGCACTTAGAATATTAGCTACAGGAACCTTCCAGAGACAGACAGGAGACATGCTGGGGTTATCACAGGCATCAGCATCCAGGATCTTGCATCAGTTCCTGAATGTTATGCTACAACATGCCAGTGAGTAAATACATTTACCCCATACTCCTGAGGACAGAGACACAACTATGCAGGAGTTCTACCCTGTAGAACACTATCTTGACATCTTGGGTGCCATAAATTGTATGCACATCAAAATGAAAGCACCACCTAGGGAACAGGGAAGGGTGTACATAAACAGAAAGCACTTCCACTCCATTAACTGCCAGGTTGTGTGTAATGCTAAGGGAAGCATCCTGAATGTGTGTGCTGGTAACCCAGGTCGTTACTATGAATCACATATCTGACACAACTCTCAACTGTAGCAAATGTTTTTTATGGAGAATATCCCACAGGGTTGTTTACTGGGGGATGCAGGTTATGCACGTAACAGTGGCTGATGACACCCATCAGAAATGCACACACACCAACTGAAGAATGCTATAATGCTATAAACAAGAAATATCATAGAGCCTGTGTTTGGGATGCTGAAGTCATGGTTTCAATGCCTAAATACATCTGGGGAAGCCATGCAGTACAATCCCCTTACATGTGCTGAAATTGTTACTGTCTGCACCATCCTACACACTATTATTCTCAGAAAACAGCTTCAGCAGGAACACCAAGGGGAAGGACCACATATCCGACTACCATTGGCAAGGTAACCACAGCCACACACAGGTGAGTGAGGAGTCAGAGGGGGAACCACCAACCACTGTGGGTGTAGGCAGATGTAGGCATGTACAATATGGTCAAGAGGCAATGGATAGCATACATGCTCTCCACTTAAGGGGATAAAACCTTCATCCTATGCACATACGTACAGTAAAATTGATGTCAGGCAATGCTCACAACCTTTTCTTACCCATGTAATGGCAGTGTACTGTTAGCAGCAGACAGAGTCAGCCCCAAATTAAGACTCCTGCAACTGCTGGACTTCCAATGTAAGTGTTGAACCTGGAATAGCAAAATAAATGGCTAAGAACACAAATGAATGGCAGATCCTTGCAAATATTGTTACTTGCTAATGTAACTAAGTAGAAGGTGGGTAATTTTTCCAGCAATTACATCAATATGTGACAGCACTGACTTATGTAAATGCATGTGTTCTCTATCAGCTAATAGGCCTCACACATCAAAGATTCACACATTCATACCTCTCAAATATAGAGATTTGCACAGAATGTCCAGAGTTTGGCCTCATAGTTTAGTACCTGCAAATCATTAAAGACTTAAGTTAGAAAATAATGACAGACATTTCAGTTTCAGAATTCATATCCCTCAGAAAATTCATGGAATTCAAAACCTGTTATTCTATCAACTTTCTAAGTTTATAAGACACAAATATTTCAAAATTATCCCTATTCTTGGGCCTTTGTCTCACTTTTATTTATGGCTTTGTCCAGCTTTTTTTTGGTCTAAGAGGTTGAAAATTATGTACACTTTACAAAAACCTGTAAGAAAGCAGTATAATTTGCAAAAGAGCATCACAAATATATATACTAAGCACACAGTCAACTATGCACCTTGGGCATGTAAGAAAGACAGACAGGCAGACAGTAGGATAAAAGGTCAAATGGCCACTGAGACAGAATGAGCTGTAAGCATCATGACTGATGCATGTAACTGTTTTGTGTGTGTGTGTGTGTGTGTGTGTGTGTGTGTGTGTGTGTGTGTGTGTGTGTGTGTGTGTGTGTGTGTGTGTGTGTGTCTGTATGGGCAGTCGAGGTGAAATGTGTGTTTGTGAGTGTCTGCAAGAACACAGCCAAACTCCATGCTAGCTCTATGTCCTGGTATGTTGTACAGGTATGAGCCATGCATGGTAGAGGCAACAGTTCATTGTCATCATCCCTGACCATGAGAACTGGCTCTGCTAAGAGTTGCACTGGCATGTTCATGCCCATAATTAGATGCACTTCTCCTACCTGAATGTGATTGATATCTGCTGGATGAGCTGCCCTCACAAGTGTGGCGAGGACCATGACCCCATGGCCTACCACATCAGGGTATGGACACCTCAATCACTGACAGAGCAGTGGAAGTAGTGATCAGGCATGGCCATGTTAGCTAACATCAGATGATGATGCAGACCTAAGTCCATATGGGTGCCATCCCCCTCCCAGCAGACATCCCATCACAGATACTGCCCTTTCTAGCGTGTCATTTATCCAATCCATTTAATCAGCAACACGGTGGTGCCAGTCATGCATGTTAGCCTGTAACACATCTACAACCCTAAGCATTTCCTCGAAGGCCCTATTGGAATGTGTCTCACCTCCATGATCCCCCTAAACGTGCATCAACTGGCATGTAAAGACACACCATGATCAGGTGGAGGGTGAACACCAGGCCTTCTCTGAGCACCCCTAATAACCCGCTTGCATGGCACCTCACCCACACTTTGGCTATAGCCAGAGTGAACCAGCACTGAAGTCACAGTAACTACACTACCCTGATCAAATATGTCTCCCTCCACCTGACCAATATTTGATGGCTCACTGGAATAGGTATGCATAGGCCTACTGGCTGTGGTTGATGGAAATTCAAGGGAAGGCTGAATGTCAGCTTCAGTGTCAGATTCAATCTGTACCCCCGACTGTGCCTCTATTTGGTCACCATCATCAGAGTCTTCTGATACTCTGACATCAGGTGGTAAGAGTCTTACACTTCCACTGTCAGGATCACCTGTGATAATAAGCAACAAACATAGGGAATAAATAAATACATACACTAAAATTTAATATATGCTGACAAACTAACACTGGTGTCACTATCACAGATGGTACACACACACTCATGAAGTCTAAATCTCAAAATGCACCCACTTGAAGCAGTCCTTAAAATGGAGAACATCGACATTTGTGCTGTAAGAGAGACCTGGTTCAAGGCAGCAGAAAGCACCCATGCACTACCAGGCTATAACTCATTCCACACCTTTTTTCCCCAGAACTTGGACCGAAGCTCCAAAGGCGGTGGTGTTTCCATATTCATAAAGGATGTGCACACCTCCAGACTGGTAGCCCAACACAATGCATCTGAGATACTTCAGGTGTAGCTAACATTGGGTAAGACAGCGATTCAGGTTGTAGCCTGCTATAGGTCCCCAACCATGTCCCAAGACTCACACTCCATGTTCCCAAGCACCCTGAAGAATATTAGGGTCCAACCTAACACTCTCATACTGGGCATCTTCAACTATCCCTCCATTAACCGGGAAAACTACTCATGTACCAATATACTTGCCCAATGCTTTCTGGAATTCATTAATTCCAGTACTCTGGACCAGCTCGTTCTTACCCCCACTAAAGGTAGCAACATCCTTGACCTGGTCATTACTAACATGGGCGACCGTTGCTCTACACCAATAGTCAACTCCTCCCTGGTTAGATCTAACCACAAACTAATCACCTTGGAAATCCACATCCCTCCCATCCTTCCCACAAAGGTAACCACCACGAAAAACTTCTCCAAAGCTAACTTTGGGCTCCTAAAAACAAAGGTGGCTAACTTTATGGCACCCATGCAAATGGACAATATTTGCATGACTGCCGAATCATACACCAATGCACTGTATGAACACGTACACAAATGTATGGATCTCGCCATACCCACTAGAACCAAGACGCACTCCTCAAAGAAAAAAAGGAGGCCAATCTGGTGGTCCCCTGCCATAAACAAACTCTACAACAGAAGGAGGAAACTGATGCGGAATAAGGTGAAGTCTCAAGACTGGAAAAACTCCCTTATCAGCCTCAATAAAAGGTTGAGATCCCTCATCAAATCCTCTAAAGCTACCTATGAAAACAGAATTGCAGCAGATAGTAAAGACAATCACAAGGCCTTCTACAGTTATGTAAAGAATCTCCACGGCAATACCCAGATTTGCTCTGAGTTACTGCACAATGGTACCTCCTATATCGAGCCAACAGATATTACCAATATACTGGCCAACAGATTCAGTGCTAACTTGGCCTTTCTTCCCCCCAAATCACAATACCAGTAGATTGCCAGACACCCAGTATTACTGCTGCACAGGTTAAGACAGCACTGTCCAAGGCCAAGGATACAACTTCTATGGTACCTGACAATATCCCTGGGTGTGTTCTACATGAACTACAGAGTGAACTGGCACCTCACCTGTGTGCCCTGTTTAATCACAGCCTCACCTCAGGCTTTGTCCCTACCGAATGGTGCACTGCTACAGTCATCCCTCTCCACAAAGGAGAAGCAACTACAGACTCCAGGAATTATCGCCCAATTAGCCGGACAAGTCTGATGTGCAAAGCTATGGAACGCATCATCATCATGGACCTAATAAACAAGAATATAGGGAATCTCCAAACTCTGGATCCTATACAGTTTGGTTTTGTGAAGGGTAGACCATGCCTGCTCAACTTGGTTGACTTCTTTTAGTCAGTCACCAGAGCTGTGGATGAAGACAAGGTGGTTCATGCAGCCTACCTTGATCTGGCCAAGGACTTTGATACCATTCCCCACTCAGGAATTATAGAAAAACTCACTAAGCTAGGCATAAACACCTATATCACTAGGTGGGTTGGAAACTGGCTCACAGAACCCACAGTGTGAAAGTAGCTGACTCCAAGTCAGACTGACAACCATTCACGAGTGGAGTCCCACAGGGATCAGTCCTGGGTCCTCTCCTGTTTGGTATATACTTCTCTGAAGTCCAGACCAACATGAAGGGACTCTGGCTGACAAAGTTCACAGACAATTGCAAGTTGGGAGCTATTATTAACTCCCCAAGTGATGTTGACATCCTATAGAAAGGCCTCACCGAGACCAACGACTGGTGTCAGAATCATGGCCTTAAGCTCAATGCCAAAAAATGTGTCATCATCACCCTTGGGAAAAACCCAGTTCTATTGCATTACCACATTGATGATAGTCCACAGAACACAGAAGGTATTATAAGAAGTCTGGGAACACAGGTTGACAGCAACCTCTCTTTTGACCACCATGTTGTCACTGTGGTCAGAAAGCCCTTCTATGTAGCACATTTCATTACAAAGGGTTTTGCATCCAAGAAGAAAGAGGTCATTGTCTCCCTCTACTCTTCCCTCATTAGGCCAATCATCGAGAATAATGCCCTATTTGGCATGTACCTCACTAGACACCTGCAACAACTGGAGAGGCCACAAAAGTACCTCACAAAGAGGATGCTAGGCCTTAAACACTTGTCCTATATGGACAGACTCAAAAAACTCCAACTATTCTCTGTCTCATATCACCTACTTAGAGACGATCTCTGCTTGACTTACAAAGTGAAGTCTGACCCAGCTTTGTTAGAAATGCTACATCTAAAGAAATCCCAATCCCTCCGCACCACATGCTCCAGAGACCTCAACCTCATTACCACAATCAACAGAACATGCTGGAGGGACAGGTTCATAACCCCGAGACTGCCCATGCTATGGAATAGACTTCCCATACATGTCAAGCAGAGCACCTCAATGGCCCTCTTCAAAAGAATTCTTGATGAGTGGATGGGAAATAGAAAATTCACCCCGGGGATCACTCCAGTGGCTCTACTCGACAGAGGCACTAGGAACTAAGGTCGGGTTGAACGATGCCATGGTAATCCTATGGGCTAGGCTTGTAAAGGCTCCAAGGTCATTAGCCAAGTACACACCTATGAACCTATGGACAAATGCATAAAAATATTTGGGTTACCATGTGCAGATGACTCCACACTTGCTAGGGAGGATGGTCATGGAATAAGCTAAGCAAAATGTAAAGACACAATCAGCACAATCCAATAACACAAGGGGACCAATTTTTTGCCTTTGTATGTCCATTAACAATACTTTTAACTGAAGCTTGGCTGACACATCCACCCAAAGCCCATGTGTAATGAACAAAAACCTTTTTCAATATTTTACTACACAACAAAATGTTATAAATTGACATATGTAAGCTTACCTGGAAACTCATCCTGGGACATATTTGTCCTCCTAGAAACATCAGCACCAGCATCAATCATATGCTGTTGTAAACTTTCCATTGAGCACTCTAGTCTTCTAACAGTGGACAGAAACTCTTCATTTGGTGTCAGTGGTGGCTGTGTAGTTTACCTCCCACAGCCAGCTGTCCATGGGCCACTGCAGATTCAGGCTGATGAAATCATATCAGTGGCCGTATGATGCACCTGATCATAAGTCCTGCTGTGCCCCACTACAGCACTGACTTCAGTCACTATCTGGTACAAGATCTGCATTCTGTCAGAAATATCCCCATGTACTTCCTCAAGCAAAAAGACACCATGTTGCCTAAATACTTGGATAAATTATATCATTTTTGGAATCTCTGAAGGGGGTTGAGAGGATTGGGATGCTTGGGTGACATAATCATAGGTAATATAAAACAAAAAAAAAGAATAGAACACATAAATATCACATACAAATGTCCTGACTATATATATATATATATATATATATATATATATATATATATATATATATATATATATATATATATACACACATATTATTTTTTCAATATTACCCACTGGAGAAACAAAAAACTTCAGGTATTACAATATAAAAGGTTATGTGTTTGTAACATATCACAGTTACACACAAACCATGGTTTGATCCATAACAAGGAATAACAACAGCAAACCACTTTAAAAGATTTGCCAGTCATCTCTCACTGTGTCCAGCACTCCCCTAGAGTTGACTATGGACCATCTTAGAAGCCTAATATTCTTGTGTAATTTGCAATATAGGACATTTACATTTCACTGAAGTAACACAGAAGAATGTAAGATAAGCAGTTGTAACAATAATACTTATGCTGAAAGTTAATAAGGCTATCTGAGAAAATAAAATGCTCTGACAAAAATATCTATGCCAACAGTAAACTTCTAAGATTTGCATACAGATAAAAGTTCCATTTTCTAATGTGTACGTATATATATATATATATATATATATATATATATATATATATATATATATATAAAATATTCTCCTTATTAACATGAGACCAAATCTAGTATGTAATTACCTTAGCAAGATCAGAAGTCTTCTGTGCAGATAAATCCAAATTAATAGCAATCTTATTTTGTCTTATCAACATACACAACTCTCCTCACCTTCAGGTACCTTTTTATAGTGTAGATTCAGGCCTGTGACCATGGTGAATATGCAAATGAGGTGTGAACTCATTTGAATTGCTGAATTTCAAACCTTTGGCTCTGTGTAGCAGGTATAAACATAGTGCAGGTACTACCTCAGTGTTTGTTACTTAAGGATTGCAACCGTGAATGAGTACTGGTAGGGAGTAGGAAAAAACAACAGCATTTCATACCCCCTTACCTGCAGTGGGTGTGTCACCCAGGCTACACTTACAAAGTGTAGAAGTAAATGTATCAAGGTTTTAAATGGAAGTGAACAGCACACACTTCTCAGTTTATGTACAGTTATAGCCATAATCCCCTGACTTTGTTGAAAACTATATATTATTGTCAATTAATAGTTTCATAAATTATACAAAATGCCCTACAGATTGCATGTCTGAGATTACGGCACAGATAAGAGAAGAATGAATACAATACAAAGACAGAGCTGCATTGCTGTAAACAATGCTCATAAATGGTTCTGTGATCAGTCATTGTGCTAAATATGTAATTAATACATGTACAAACAACGGAGAGTGTGCAAGTGTTATATGTCTTGTTAATACTGTGTGGATGAAATGGGACTTGCTTGCATGCACAATGATTTGCATTTTTGCTGCAAAGCTGTTTCTGTGGCAGAGAGGGATAAGACACTCTTACTGTGTTTTGTAGGTTCATTAGTCTGGCAGTTTAAATCCAGAGTTGAGTGAAAATATGTAATGTGTGCTAAAACGTATTTTGCAATGTTCCTGTTTTTTTTCTTTTCTTTTTTAATATTAATATTTGTGCAGCATGCGGCTTAAAGCAAATATGGTGAAACAGATAAATAAGTTCAGTTTCATGTAACTTACTTCTAGGATAAAGACTGCATATGTTACAACTGTGAATCAAGTGTGTGGAGCACACCTGGTAAGCATGATGAACCACACAGTAAATACTATCTGTAGATCATGGTTCAAGCCCCCTATTCATCTTTTAAGGATGAAACCTAATAAACACTTCTTAGAAGAATGATAGAAGGTGAGCTTTGCCTGTCATGTATGCGTGTTGTTTACCTTTGCACAAACACAGTCTAATGGCTCAGACAACAAGCAGATATTGTCAGTTTTAAAAAATATACATTGTTACCTCATTTGCTTACCATTGCGCAAATATGCGAAGTGGTGTTGCATGACAGTCAGCAACACCTGCAGGTCCAGAACACCTGCAGACAGGAAGCAGACAGTAGTTCATTTCAAAACAGATACACTGTTTTATCTTTTGCTTACCATTATGTAAACTCACTAAGCAGCATTGTGCAATGGTCAGCAAGCTTCCACAACACCTGCAGACAAGAAGTAGACAGTAGACAATCATCTGTGGTTTGCAGTGTGCAAACACGCTAAGCCGCATTGCATGGCGGTCAGCACACATACATAGTAATGAATATGAAAATATACAGCTGCTCTCTAGTTGTTTCTGTGGCAGCAGTTGTAAGTTAAGGGTTATAGGATCATAGGAAGTTACTAGGCTATTGGCCCTGAAGTGCTTACAAACCTAGCCAAGAATTTAGCCTATGTTAGAACAAGTCAGCACCCTATCCAACTGTCCTGCAGGGGCACAGGTGGAATCCCAGGGGTGTATCTTCTGCTCCCCATCTAGTTATCCAGGTTGCACTTAAAAAGGGTTAATGAGGTATGCTGCTTGACATGGAGAAGGAGTCTATTACACAAAAGGCGGAGTCTCTGGGGCACAACTCTGTCCCACCAACAAGTCCTATTGATGTCACAGACCAGTTTGAGGTTGCATGTGTGGGTTACTCAAGTGGAGCCTGAGTTGTGGATATGCAGCAGTTCCATCAAGGTGGGGTCTGAGATTGCTTTGTATGCCAGACATAGGTCACCTCTGAGGAGTCTGTAGGAGACTGAGTAGAGGGACAAGACCTTTACCCTATCTGTGTAGGGTAGATGTCCAAGGCCCTGTATTCTCCTAGTGAGAAACCTCTGTGGTCTCTCCAGCTGCTGCATAAGCTTTGTGAGGTACATGCCAAAAGGGGCATTGTATTCAATAATGGGTCTTATAAGGGAAGACTAGAGGGATGTTATGACCACCTTGTCCCTGGATGAGATACCCTTACTAGTATAGGTGAACTTGGGGGGGATTTAATCCAGCTAAGGCCAAACTTTTCTTACTGGTGTTCCACTTTACTTTATATAAAATGTAACAGTAAAAATACCTACACATAGGAATAACTATTTATAGCAGGTGCATTGAGCATACACAGGATATCAGAGATATGTTGCATCTGTGGGTATCAGTATAATTATGGCTCAGCAATTACAAATTTATTTTCTGAACTTTCATGTTACACACATTCATGGTTAAACACTCACCTCTTTACTATATATATATATATATATATATATATATATATATATATATATATATATATATATATATATATATATATATATATATATATAAAACTAATGAGCAGGTCTGACAAACAAGGTCTTAGTTGCAATGAACACTCTGCACAGTAATGACTGTAAAAATACACATGTAGCCCAACTCCTTGTGGCAACTGGTATAAGTTAATGCTCACAATACAGGTGACCCAGGGGTCTAATCTAGCACATTCCCAATTTATTAATGCTTTTCCACTCAATTTAAAAAAATATATAAAACAATGTAAACATAAAAATAATTATAAATAACAATATGTATGCATAGCACAGAAGCTCAATTATGTTTCTGTAATTATAATTGTCTTTTCTGTCCTTGGATGGACTTCAGACTTCAGTGATACTCATAAGCACATGAATGTACAAACCAGGACCTTACATATCCATGGTTAACCCTCATTCTGTCATGTGTATTTATAAATACTTAATGAGCATGTCTGACAAGTATTTCTTCTGTGGCAAGGATGAAAAATCACCTGTGTGGACGAATATGTTTTGTCTATTTTGAATAGGTTTGAATCCCAAATTGTACAAATGAATGTTACCAGTGTGTAAAGCTACACAAAAACGGTGTCAGGTCATAAAATGTAGGCCCCCCCAGTATGTCAACAAAATTAAATCAAATGACAGTTACAGCAGCAACCAACCCATAAAGTAATGGCAACTGTCAGATTAACCTTCATATTTCAAAACCTGGTTTCCTCTCTGGCACTTTTGTTCTTCATTTATTATACAGATTAATTTGGCATGGTTGTTCAGGTTTGCACACTAGCATTAAACACAATAACATGAAGTGGTGGGAAAACACTCTTAACTGTTGCTGTTTGACCTGAATGGACATGTCTGGAGCTAGAAGGGAAGGTGCCCAATTTAGGGCCTAAAGGTGGGGGGTGGAAGAGTCCAGAATCTTTACTGGATTCCTTGTAAAGTTCCACAGCTGAAGACTGCTGCAGGGGGACTATACCAGGTCTCAGTAGAAATCTGAGCCTTGGAATAGTCTGGCCAAGGCTGTCTTCAATGTGACTCACATTTTATACACTGGAGAGCAATACAAGCACTACTATAATGACCTCAAAAGGTGCAAGCAGAATACACTTAACCAGTGGCTGGATGAGTTTAGATCTGCTGACATCCCACAGTTGTGTAGATATGCAGATAAAGGTAATTTAAATTAGACAGAAAGCTGGATATAGGCAAGATTGGTATGCATAATGGTCTTCTCTTTTTCTATCCTTTTCATTCTATAGCTCACCAGGAGAGTGCAGCAAACAGGGAAGCCAATGCTGGTTCTTTAGAAAGAATTAGGGAAGCAAGAAGTATGTATGCAGTGCAACACAAGTATTATTTTATCTAAAGTATTGCTCCTCTATACAATAGTCACAAATTAAACATGCATATTCTAACTGTAAAATCAAGCATGCATGCTTCAGTCTGTAGCTCAAACCAACCGTAGAAGTCAATTGTAATACTACATTCAGATGTTGGGCATTCTATTCTTACAGATAACAGCTATATTGTTAAACTATTTAAAAAAGATTACATAATTTTAAAAAATGGCATATATACCATGCTGTTTAATTAATCGGCATTATTTGATCAAGCATATATACAATATATGCATATTGTAAGGATTACTTGGTGCAATCATCAGTAACAGTTTGTAGTGATTAAAAAGTGCAGTTAATGTAAAAGTAGTAATAAATTATTTATATTGTACTAATTTATTGTATGTCATAAATGATGGTACTAATTATCTTTTTTGGTTGTCTCTTACCCCAGCTCTTATCTCTCTTTTTTTATTTTTATATGTGTGGTCACAATATTTTGATGTCATTACTTTCTGACAATTCACAAAATGATTTGCAGCACAGGGAGATAGGCCAAACACTGTGGCTCAGCCTGCCCCTGATCCAATGGCTGCTGCACCAACGCCCAGCAGATCTGGGACCAAACCTGGCAGTACTGCCTCTGCAGCCCCTGCATTACCTGAGCTCTTCACACCAAATAGCATTACCCTGGCAGGTGGTGCAGTGATACCCTGCAGGAGTAGTGGAGGTGGGGATTTTGTCACCCACCAGGAGATGCCAGACATGGTGCATGAGGATGTGTAAAGCATCACTTATGCACACATCAGCCAGCTGGAAAATATGCTCGCTGGAATGTTGGGCAAACAAAAACATCAAGTACTCCAATAGCAAGCTGAGGAGAGAGACAGTGATGACAGTTCTGAGGGTGAGGACTAGATTCTAACAGTCTGATGGGAATGGTCATCTGATGTCTCCACTTTATTCCCAGTCATGGAGTCCACCAACCTGTTGTGTCCCTCACTGTCTCTGTCTCTTATCTTGTTTTTCCTGTTTGTCTGCATCTGCTTCATCAACTACTCTTCTTACTTGACCCAGAAATACCTACGCCCCTTACCCAACATTCTTCTCGCACTGAAATAAAAACTCATAAATAGGCACCTGTCCCCCCGAAAAAAATATAGTTCCACACATAGCTCTCCACTTCACACGTGTGTCTTCTGGACACACTTCATTCAAATTGGCTATACAGCATGACTGTGTTGTTGTCACCCATCTTTATTGAGGTGACAGTCCAAATTCAGCCAATATTCTATAAATATTCATTTTACACTGTTGAAGAAGTGGATAGCTATAGTTCTTTCCTACCTCTCTCCTGCACATTCCTATATTACTTTCCTTTTGTTCTTTCCCATGATTGCCCCAATTTCACCACTTTCCTATCTATCCCATTTTCACACCTTTAATCTGATTAAAAACTAGAATCACAAACTACACCCATAAATAAGAAATCTCCATCATGAGTACATATTTAAAAATATTAGATAAAGCTGGATTTGAATCCTGTATCATCTGGGCTCAAAATTAGAACTCAGTGCTCTTGTACCTGCAGCCACGGGGTCAGCTAGGCAGCAGGTGTGTTTCTTACACTCAGTGCTATCCAAAGGGCTGCTGCACCTTTCCATTTAGCATGTTTGTATGTAGGAAAGCAAAGCAATAGAGTTCAAAATTTTATCAATGAAGCAAAGGCCCACGTTTGCTCATCGCTTAACTACAAGCAAATGGGGAAAGCAGTATTAATACTTTTTAGGTGATACAATTTATGACATAACATTTCCGATATGAACTAGTAATGAACACCATAGTATCTGTTAGCTGTGTTTACCATAGCCAGTATGGGTAAGTACTTCTCAAGTTAAAGTAGTAGTCCTTAGGTGTGTATCTTGCATGTGCAAACACTTTGCCACTAATTGGGCAAACCAGCTGCTTAGCGGTGAGTTATGAAAAGTTTTTATTAGCATGTATTAATTATGTTTACTGCATAGTTAGTCTTCATCCCATTAAAGTCCATGTAAAAACACAACCAAAGAGAAAGCACATTTTAATGATTGAACACATATTTACACTGTAGTCATGTGATACCTGTTCCCATGCACTTGAAACCTGGTATCTCAGTACTTGTTCCCAAATATCAACTATACTACCCAAATAAATACCTAAAATACTTTGTTGCATATCATGCACATCTTTATGCTGACAATACACATTCTGATTATCTAATACTTGTACTAATGTGGACAGCAATTATGTACAAATATGAATACATGAATATGACCACAAAAATATGTGTGTCTGTATGTGACAATTTAAGTGTGTAATGTACACCACATACTGGCAAAAAGCAGACAATGTCTCACTTTTGCTACATGCATTCCTGACAGATGTTTCCATATAATTTGTAAAGCTGTCTCTTAAAGTATACCAGTACATTAGAAACACAACATGAAATTCTACAGCCACACTTTGCACACTACTGCTATAACAGGATATGTCAACCAGATCATATAATGATGATGGCATCATCTATAAAGACAGCTCTGACAAGGCAAATATATACTTCAGTGGTGTTGCAATCATCACATACTGTGTATGCAGATGGGAACAACATAATTATATGTGTGATAGATTAGCACAGCAGCCACATTATGTGTGTGTCTCTATGTATGCATAAGTGTATGTACATAGTCAGAGGAACATCAGTTTGCATTCTGCTATCATTAATCCGGTACCATACATAACTTTAATACCTTGAGAGCTGTACATGGCTACCCATCCATTTCATACAGGCCTCCCAACAACATCTTCTCCCAAACATCCATTGATGATGTAATTTACTATAAATTGTCCAGGAGCATTATAAAACTTGCACTGTGGCGCTTGCATTAAATACTGATTTCTGTAGCTGGTGTACTTATGTAAGTGTTGTAATCTCACTGCAGTCAACTTGTGTGTTTGTGTGTACTCAGATAAGAGTAACTGTGTTTCCTACAGCCAGCATTACAGTTCCATGGAGTACAAATATGTTGACAGTTGTACATGCCTACACATCCATTTCAATCAGGCCTTCCAACATCAATAAATTGTTCAGTGGAATTGTAGAAGTCAGACTTGTTCTGTATGACCTGCATTAAATAGTGAGTTCCTTAGCTAGTGTACTTTCTTAGGTAGGTGTTCTACTCTCACTACAGTCAACTTCTGTGGGTGTGTACTCAGATGGGTGTAACTGTGTTCAGGGCCACTGACAGCATTTTTGGGGATCTCAGCAAAGGTCAAGTTGGGGCCCCCCTAGGCACTTCAAGTCTAAGTATCATCCTGTCACTTCCATCCTTCTTAAGCAACCTTTTATTTCATGCTGCAAACTTTTAGGAGTAGTATGCAGAAAATGACCTATCACTACAGTGCTCTTACATTACAACAGGACTATATACCACCTATATTGGCACATCTCACAAAAGGACATGCACAGTTACTGGCATTTACTTACAGCAATGGTATATTGTACCAACTCTATGTACAGAGCTGGTTTTCAGTGACATGGCATCCTGGGCACTGCCTATTGTTTCAGCTCCCCCCCTAGCCACACAAGCATCCTCCAGTACTCCCCTCTGCTTCCTCCCATCTTGGGCTCCAAATGCCATGTACATTACTTTTTTCTTCCTTTTCTCATATTTTGCCTTACTTTTCAGCTTTTTCAAGAAGCCATGACTTTCTATATGCTCTGATGTGTATTTTAAAGGGTTTTCTTCTTTTTGTACAACCTTTTCATCTAATGATGTCTTGAATAGAAATTATGATTAAGGAAAGAAATTCAGTGTTGATATTCAACTTTAATTGTTCTTGAACCCTTTTAACACACCTTTCCTGACCAAGACAGCACAGTAATAACCATTTAGGAAATAACTCAGTTAAAACAGAATCCTAAGATGCCATTGGGTTATACATGCTCTGAATTACATTTTATAGCATTTTCCCAACCTTTTAATCCAACAATGCTTTAAACAAAAATTGGGACTAAGAAAAGAATTTCAGGCTTATATATTTTTTTCTTTCAAGTAAGACATAAGTTGTGCTCAAGGTTTAATGTTCAAAGCTGACAGAATAGTTGCTCACAATAAACTAATAAGAGAAGTGTTATGAGGAAACACAGATCCTATCTGGGAATATTGCCTGCCTCCCTACACCCCTACCCTAAAAAAGACTGCTTTTGCATCCCTCTGGTATTTAACTGGGATAAAAGCAGAGGTTCAAATTGCCACAGCCATGTATTTCAAGTGACTGGTGATGTATATATACACAGCATGCCTTTTGACTCCTCACCTCTAATTCCAAAGGCAGCCACTTGTATACTACCTAATGTCTGATTGTGAGAAAAGTGAAAAAATAATGACTATATTAATGTATTCTACTTTGCTGCTCCTAGACAGTACACTGCCCTTCCACAAACTATATAACTCTCTTTGTACACCTCTGAGGTCTGCAAGAAAAGTAAAATAAACCATGACCACACTGTCCCCGGTACAAACACAAGCTATAATGACCTCCTGTGCACATCTATAAGGTTTGACTGTGATGAAAACTGAAGTAATAACTACAGAATCCCCAGCCTCCCTCCCAGCACACACACACATAATCTACAGCAACTTTCTGTACACACACAAATCTCAGCAGAGCTGGTTTTAGAATGGGTAAGGTTGAGAGTAGAGGCTATTATCAGCTTTATCTTAAGAGAGTCAAATTATATCCATCTTCAGGTTAAAGAGCATAATCAGAAAATTAATACATTTTTTCTACTTATTTTTCCCCAACAAGCAATAGCTTTTGTGGGGCTCCCACACAGTCAAGGATGATTAAGGGGGCCTCATTATATCCATTTATACATTCCAGGGAGTGGGGTGGGGGCATCAGAATCCTAGAAGATCTAAGTGTCTGAATGTTCTGTGATATATTTTATGCCTAACTTTTGAAATGTAATTATTTGTTAGCTGCATTTTTACTGATTCCCAGTAGAATAATGTGTGTGCCCTGGCACGCACACACACACACACACACACACACAGACACACACACACACACACACACACACACACACACACACACACACACACACACACACACACACACACACATGCCATATCAATACTAGTTGTGTACTTATTTCAGCAAATAGCAATACTCTGTGCAAAGCTGGTACTGCCACATCAGGTGAGTCGAGTACTGTTTAGCAGTTGCCAAACAACAGCAGAGATCGGTCACTTTTATTTGCCTCAGTGAGTAATAATTCATACCTGTCACTGTCCCTGATTTCAGAGACATTCCCTGGATTTGCCATAATTGTGCTCTGTTCTTCATAAACATTTTGATTTGCTGGTAAATCATTCAAGACTGCAGCCAGTAAAGCAAAACAAAATTTTAAACTTCTTATTGACATAAAAAAATAAATTGATGCAAAAGGTGTGACTCTATTAACTTTTTAAGTGAATTAAAGTAGTATTTAAAACATGTTCCTAACGTTGAGCCTTTATTCTGCTATTATTTTTGGCATTGCTCAGACTTTTTCAACAAAGAAGTTAGTTGAAAGTTATAGTATCTGGAATTCTACCGGTATTTCTAAAACTGCCTGAAAGAGAAAACCACCCCTGAAGATTGGAATCATCAGTGCTTCTTAAAATCCAAGGTATGCACTGAGATTGGTCACTCTGGGCTGCTGAGCTGTCTAGTGATTACCTTGCCCATCCACTAGGCTAACCCTTGCCTCTACATACCTCCTTCCCTCTCTACTGTATGGCACTCCTCTGCTCACTAATATTTCATCCAGTCTCACCTCCAAACTGGAACAATGCTATAAAAAAATATCCAAATTTGCTACCAATGCCAAGTCCATCACTCATCACTGCTCCCCCCTCCACTCTCTAAATTGGCTTGAACTCCCTAATCAACTTACCTTTCTCCAACTCTCCATTGCCTATAAACTACTGCTCCATCCAACCAACTGTCCTGCTCTTTCAAACATTCTTCTACCATATAACCCCCTAGACCCCTTAGATCTTCTCACCTAAACCTGATCACTGTACAAAAACCTAAGCGCCCAGCTGGCCAAATGCTTTTATCCTTCACCCTTGCTAAAAAATGGAATGCCCTACCCACCTCTCTAAGATCCTGCAACAACCTAGATAACTTCAAAGGCCTACTTCATTCTCACCTCTATCTTAATAAAAAATTGCAACTGCACTCTCCAACCTACACCTTTTAAATCCTCCTCCTCCTTCTCTCCTGGCTAACCTCCATTCTCAATTAAACTCTCTTTTGCCTCTCCTAAAATACTAGCTGTATAAGCTACTCATATATTATCTTTACTAGATGAATTAGTTACTAAGTCACCCTAGGCTGACCATCTTTTTCTCTTCTTCTCTTCTATATTCCTAATTGCCTGAGCAACTAAAGTTATCACCTCCTGCTTTTTTCATCCCAAAATATTTTACTTCATTTTTCTTTTGTGCTGAAACCTAACTAAATGTTAATATTTTACTATGTTTCGCCACCGAACATTACTATTGTAGACCGTTCGTAAAATCCTGTTAATCATTGTAAATTATTGTACTACAGTAGACTGTTCTTAAAATCCTGTTTAATCTTTGTAAATTATTTTTTGTCTGAACTCTTTTGTAATAAATACTGTTGTTTTTGTGGAGCTTTTCTCCCCAGGCCTCCACTGAAAATGGGCCCCAAAGCCCAGTGGACCTCCCCGGTAATCAACGGAAATAAAGAAATAAATAAATTATCAGCTTTGCTCTAGTGGGGTCAAATGTCAACCCTGTTCCAGTTATAGAGTGTAATCAGGAAATTAGTAAAAATTTTTTCTCCCAATTTTTCTCCAACCAGCAACAGCTTTTGTGGGGTCCCTACACAGTTAAAGATGATTAATGGGGGCCCCTGAAACAGTGGCACCTGCTGGCTATGTCATTAGTTTTAAGGGAGAGAATGTCCACCAGCAGGGTTTTACTAAGACAGGGGCAATATGTCAGTGGTAAATTATTTAATGGAATTGTGAAGCCTGTTATTTGATAAAATGCTGTTATTATAACAACAGAGATATTTTTGAATTTTAAAGGAGATATAAATAATAGTTGTTATTACCCACTTGGTTTATTAAGTATACAAGGTTGTTGTCTAGCTTTTGTTGGTTTGACAGACATGTTACAAAATATCAAGATAAGAAAAATTGCTATGATTGGAGGTTCCCCATAAATAGGGGGTGCCCAGTGACCACAGGGTTTCCTGGTGCTTAAAGCCAGCTATGACTGTGTTTCCTACAGTCAGTATTACAATCCCATGGAGTACAAATATTTTTACAGTTGTACATGGCTACACATGTGTTTCATTCAGGCCTCCCAACATCTTCACTCCAACATCCAGTGGTGATGTCATCCACTATAAGTTGTCCGGGGCCATTGTAAAAGGCATACTTGTGCTGTGGCACGTGCATTAACTACTGATTTCTCTAGCTGGTGTCCCTTAGATAGGTAGATGTTCTAAGCTCAATGCAGTCAGCTGGGTTGTGTGTGTTCATTTGGTTGCCATTTGAAGGAGCATTTTACACCACCATATGAGACACTGCTATTACCATCTTCTTCTCACCAGACACTGCTGATGTCATCATCTATAAAATGTTGTTGGACACTATAAAAGCCATCCTTGTGCTGTGGTGGTTGTGTTAAGTGATGTGCTTTGTAAATAGTTAGGTAGATGTTCTTTTCTCACTGCGGTCAATTGGTATGTGTTCACTTGATTGTCATTCAATAGAGCATTTTACACCATGTAAGAACATGATATTATATCCTTCTTCTCAACAGACACTGCTGATATGGCCAGCTGTAAAATGTTGGATATTATAAAAGACAGGCTTGTAATGTAGTGCTTATATTAAGTATTGGGCTTCATAGATAGTTATGTAGGAGTTCTATTGTCACTGCAGTCAATTGGTATGTGTGTGTGTGTGTGTGTGTGTGTGTGTGTGTGTGTGTGTGTGTGTGTGTGTATGTTCACTTGGGTGATATTAAAGAGAGCATTTTACACCAGCATGTGAGACACCATTATTACAATCTTCTTCTCACCAGACACTGCTGATATCATCGACTATAAATGGTTGTTGGACACCATAAAAACCAGACTTGTGCTGTGGCACTTGCATTAAGTACTGTGGTTTGTAAACAGGTAGGGTTTTTATTCTCACTGTTGCCAATTGATGTGTGTGTGTGTATTCACTTGGTTGACATTCGAGAGAGCATTTTACAACAGCATGTGAGACACCTCTATTGCCATCTTCTTTTCACCAGACACTGCTGATGTTATCAGCTATAAAGAGATGTCAGACACTACAAAAGACAGACTGGTGCTGCAGTGCTTGTGTTAAGTGCTGTGCTTTATATATAGTTAGGTAGAGGCTCTATTTTTACTGCAGTCATTTAGTATATTTGTGTATTTTCATTTGGTTGACATTTGAGAGAGCATTTTACACCAACATGTGAGACACTGCTATTGCCATCTTCTTTTCACAAGACACTGCATAGGATATCAGCTATAAAGTGTTACTGGATACTGAAAAAAAACATACTTATGCTGTGGCACTTGCATTAAGTGCTGTGCTTTGTAAATAATTAAATAATAGTTCTATTCTCACTGTGGTCAGTTGGTATATGTGTGTGTTTATTGGACAACATTTGAGAGTGCATTTTACAACAGCATGTGATATACTTCTATTGCCATCTTCTTTTCACCAGACACTGCTGATGTCATCAGCTATAAAGTGATGCCAGACATTACAAATGACAGACTTGTGCTGCGGTGCTTGTGTTAAGTGCTGTGCTTTGTATATAGTTAGGTAGATGCTCTATTCTCAATGCAGTCATTTAGTATATTTCTGTGTTTTCATTTGGTTGACATTCGAGAGAGCATTTTACACCAACATATGAGACACCGCTATTACCATCTTTTCACTAGACACTGCAGATGACATCAGCTATAAAGTGTTATTGGACACTGAAAAAACATACTTGTGCTGTGGCACTTGCATTAAGTGCTGTGCTTTGTAAATAAGTAAGTAAGAGTTCTATTCTGACTGTGGTCAATTGGTATATGTGTGTTCATTGGCTTGACATTTGAGAGAGCATTTTACAACAACATGTTAGACACCTCTATTGCCATCTTCTTTTCACCAGACACTGCTGATGTCAGCAGCTATAATGTCATGTCAGACACTACAAAAGACAGACTTGTGCTGTGGTGCTTTTGTTAAGTGCTGTGCTTTGTATATAGTTAGGTAGAGGCACTGTTCTCAATGCAGTCATTTAGTATATTTGTGTGTTTTCATTTGGTTGACATTCAAGAGAGCATTTTACACCAACATGTGAGACACTGCTCTTACCATCTTCTTCTCACTAGACACTGCAGATGACATCAGTTATAAAGTGTTATCGGACACTGAAAAAAATACTTGTGCTGTGGCACTTGCATTAAGTGCTGTGCTTTGTAAATAATTAACAGTTCTATTTTCACTGTGGTCAACTGGTATATGTGTGTTCACTTGGCTGACATTCAAGAGAGCATTTTACACCAGCATGTGAGACACTGCTATTACCATCTTCTTTTCACAAGAGTCTGATATCTGTGAAGACTGGTAGAGATGGGTGAAGGCTGCCAGCCTAGTCAAAAAGAATTTGGTACATAATTCTATTATTTGTAAATACTGTGAATGTTAAACTTAAAACAATGTGTCAACATTGCCATCTGCTGTAAAGAAAGCTAAGTCAAGCAAATCCAGTTGGTCTTTTGAAATTAAAATTACTTCATCACTGCTTTTGATGTTTTACAAGTTGGCTCCAGTCCGGCTGGATGGGGCTTCCTGACTATTGTTTTAAGGCTAAAGTTAATGACCATAATTTACATGTGGAATGTCCTTTATTGTTCTAAGTGTAAAAAGATGTAAATGCAGTTTCTGTGTGGCCTGGGAACCAGGAAGGTGTAAAAGATGATGTAATGTTTAGCAGAACTGCAGTTTCAATTTAAAAAGTGAGAACCAGAGATTATGAAGCATTTTGATCTTGGACATCTAACTCAGCACTGCCTGATGTGTTAAGTAAGTTATCTTGGAAGTGTGTTTTCTTGTAGAACTAGCTAGGACTATAAAGATTAGACTAAGTGTTTTTCTGTTATGTCAGAACTGTACTACTGAATTATTTTAAGTTTCTGTGTGATCTCTGAACTCGTGAATAGCACTGTGGTGTAGTAGTATTGTCTTGTGTTTTCATTATTTATTATTAAATATTTTTAAACAGTTTCAAATGTGGTTGGTTTCTGTAGAGATAATTTAATCTCTAGACTACATTGCATGCTTATAAGTGATCATGCAATACGCCCTTCCAATGAGCCTTGATTGCTTAGTTACACTACTACTGGATAATAATATTGCACAGTAATAATTGGACACCCTTTTAAGGGCCTTTTAGTAGCTGATAAATATTAGCTGGTGGTGGCAGTAATTACTACCGTATAGTCTGGGTAAAGGGGCATAAATGGAGAATCTCTGTCAGCCTTTCCCAGGAGTGTCTGTGAAGTTGTATAAATACTTATCTCTAAGTGTGTGTGTGTGTGTGTGTGTGTGTGTGTGTGTCAGCTACTTGGGCAGGAACATGAAGCACTGGCTGGGCAGAGAGGGTACTGGAGGTTTTAGCTTGCCAGCTAGGCTGAGATCTGGACTCTATAGCTGTGCCAGTGGGGAGTCTTACTGGGGATCTGGGGAGCAAGGGAGCAACCAGCCCTGGACTGACTGTGATCTCTGTGTGCTCTTAAGGGCAATTGCACTTTACTGTGTGTATTTGTTATCCATTTCCTCTCATATGAGACTCCCTTTTTGGTGTTAGTGGTGAGGACTTGAGGCTCCTTGATTGCTGGGCCAGGGCACGGGTGTCACATGTGGTGGCAGTGGTGGGATATCTACATCACATATTAAGTAGTAATACTAATCGGCTTGTAGTGGTGTGGGTAGAGTGAATCCTGTAGCTTATGTACAGTGATCTCTGACAGTGTTTTGTACTCTAAATCAGCCACTCAGTGAATACTCAGAGTTCAGATCATAAATGTTTTATTTCTTTTGTTAGCTTAGTTAGTCAGGGTGAGTAGGCAGCATGTCAGCAGAGGAGTATGGAAAGCTGACAAGTAGCCAGCTGGTGGAGATGTACCAGGCTAGGGGACTGGTGCATGGAAACCTGACTAAAAGCAGACCTGATTGCAGCCTTGGTTACAGCTGCATCAGAAAACAGCATCCAAGAGGACAATCAGACTGGCAGTGGAGATACAATATCCTCAGAGAATGGATAGCTCAACCTTTCTGAGAAGGACAATCAGACTAGCAGTGGAGATACAATTTCCTCGGAGAATGGACAGCTCAACCTTTCTGCAGTGGACTTAAAAGTCCAGCTGAAGCTAAAGAGACTTGAGTTGGAGGCCAGGCGTTTGGAGATAGAAGCTGAAGAAAAGGAGTGTCAGAGGAGGCATGAGAGGGAAATGCTGACTCTTCACCAGAGTCATGGAGATAATGGGGAAGGGAATAACTGGACCCCAGAAGCACAACAGGTCAGTAAATTTCTTCCGCAATTTAAACAGGGGGATAATTTTGATAGTTTCATTCATATGCTTGAGAGGGTATGCAAACAGTATAGTGTTGACCAAAGGATCTGGGTATGGTTCTTGACTCCCTTACTCCATGGTAAAGCTGTAAATGCATTGGCTAAAATGTCTGACATTGCATGTTTTGATTATACTGCTGTATAAAAATGTCTTTTAGAATGTTTTAAGCTCACACCTGAAATGTATAGGAAAAAGTTTCTTGAGCTTAGACACAAGGCAGATGAAAGTGTGTGTGAATATGTTGCAGAACTGAGCACTTATTTTCATAGCTTGGTGAGTGGATGTCAGGTCACCACTTTTAAAGGGCTGGCAGACATTTTGGTGAGGGAACAAGCTCTTAGCACTTTGCCTGAGGACATGAGGATCTGGTTAGCTGATAGACAATGTGCTACTTCAGATGAGCTGGGGAAGAAGGGAGAACTATACCTGGCAAGCAGGGCAGTCCTGAACAGGAAAGGGACCGCCAGTACTGCTCATGGGTCTAAAGGAACCCATGGTGGGAAGCACAGGCTGCCCCAACAAAATCTGCCAGTAGCAGGGGAAGCCACTAGTCCAGGTACATGTCCAAGAGCTAGGGTTAAATGTTTTGAATGCAACCAGTGGGGCCATATGGCATACAGGTGTCCACAAAGGCAAGGTGGGGAACCAAAGGTGTGGGAGCCAGTAAGTGGGAAGGACAAAATGCCAATAGCAAGTTGTCTTGAGACAATAGAGGTACTAAACTACCATCCTGCAGATGTCCTGAGAGGGAAGAATTTGGATGAGGCAGTACCATGTACTTATGCAGTTACATGTGTTCAGGCTAGGAGACAAGCATGTGGGTCTGGTAGCCTGGGGGAGACACAGATGGACTGCATACTTGCAGCCAGGACTGGTGAGGTGGTTACTTCAGGGAGTGAGCTATGCTGTAGCAGTGAGACTGAATGTGAGCCACAGCTGCTTGTGGGTACTGATGTTCCCTTGGACAGAGTGACTGCAAAGGTAGAGGTGAGTAGTAGTACCCAGGCTGACAGTGTGGCACCACTGTCACAGGATGCCAGACTTCCTGTGGAATGGGAGCTGGGAAGGGTTACAAGGAAAGAGTTGAGACAGGCTCAGCTCTCAGACCCTACATTGCAAGGCTTGAGGCAGGTAACTAGGGAGGCACCTGATTCTCAAGGAAAGGGGGAATCTGTATACTGGGACAAAGGGTTACTATACAGAGAGTGGACCCCTGAGGGAGGACTAGAAAGTAAGAGAGTGCAGCAGTTGGTAGTGCCTAGAGCCTACCATCTGGCACTTCTAGCCATAGCTCATGATATTCCCTTTGCAGGTTATATGGGTATAAAATGTACAAAGAGGCATATTATGTAGAACTTATATTGGCCTGGAAATTCCAGAGATGTAACAGGGTACTGCAGGACCTGTGAGCAGTGCCAAAAGGTAGGCAAAGCAGGAGACAAGGTGAGAGCTCCTTTTATGCCTTTGCCTGTGATTGAGGAGCCATTTCAGAGGGTATCTATGCATATTGTGGGTCAGCTGAGTACCCCAGGTTCCACAAGGAAAGAGTATATCCTACTGGTAGTGGATTATGCTACACGATACCCTGAGGCAGTGACTTTGTCCTCCATTGAGGCAGAGAAGGTGGAAAATGCTTTGTTAGAGATTTTCAGCAGGGTAGGTTTCTCAAAAGAAATACTGACTGACCGAGGTGCCAGTTTCATGTCAGACCTGTTGGCTTGTCTGTGGAAGTCCTGTGGGGTGAAGCACATGAAGACCACCCTTACCATCCCCAGACTAATGGTCTTGGTGAGAGGTTAAATTCTACAATGAAGTCCATGCTATGGGCATTTGCAGATCAGTTTAAGAGGGAGTGGGACACATATTTGCCACATCTGTTTGCTTACAGAGAGATTCCCAAGGAATCCACAGGTTTTTCACCCTTTGAGTTGCTGTATGGGTATAGGGTAAGGGGACCTCTCGATTTAATTTGCGATGAGTGAGAAGGTGAGTGTGAACCTCACAAGGATTCTGTTGTGGCATACGTCCTAAACCTCAGGACAAGGCTCAGGGAACTCATTTGCTTGATCCTGGAAAAAGCCCAACAACAGAAAAAGGTGTGGTATGACAGGAATGCTCGAGCTAGAGAGTATGCTGTGGGACAGCAAGTAATGGTTCTCATTCCTGTCAGACACAACAAACTGCAAGCAGCTTGGGAGGGACCCTACAAGGTATTAAGAAAGGTAAGTGATGTTAACTGCATGGTGGAAGTGCTAGGCAGACAGCAGGGGCACATATTGTACCATGTTAACATGATGACACCTTACCATGATAGGGAGGCCCTTGTGCTGAGCATTTGCAGTGGATTGCAGGAGGAGTCTGAGGGAGATCTGGTGACTCATCTCCTCAGTGAGGCTTGGGCTGACAACTCAGTGGAAGGGGTAGCAATTTCCCAACAGCTATCTCCTACCCAGGTTCAAGAAATCTGAGCAGTGTTGCAGGAATTTGGGGACATGTTCACTGGGAAACCAGGGTGCACCCACCTGGTGCAGCAAAAGGTGGATACAGGACCCCAAAGGCCTATTAGGCAGGCCCCTTATAGGGTGCCTGAGAGTGTCAGACAGACTCTGAGGGAGGAGGTACAGGAGATGTTGGAACTAGGGATGATTCAAGAGTCCAACAGTCCCTGGGCTTCCCCAGTGGTGCTGGTGCCAAAGACGGATGGCAGCACCAGGTTCTGTGTAGACTACAGGAAATTAAATAGTCACACAGAGTTGGATGCTTACCCCATGCCTAGGACAGATGAGGCGGGTGGGGCTAAGTATCTTACAACCATTGATCTTACCAAGGGTTACTGGCAGGTGCCCTTGACTCCCAGTGCTAGAGAGAAGTCAGTGTTTGTTACTCCTTTTGGCTTATATGAGTTCACAAAAATGCCTTTTGGGATGAAGAATCCCGCAGCAACTTTCCAGAGGCTGGTAGATAATATCCTAGCAGGAGGAGGAGGATTTGCCCTTGCTTACCTAGATGATATTGCTATCTTCAGCCATTCCTGGCCAGAGCACCTTCAGCATGTCAGGGAGGTGCTGGGCAGACTACAGAGGGCAGGGTGGACCATTAAGCTGAGCAAATGTCAGGTGGGTATGGTGGAGGTCTCCTACCTAAGACATAGAGTGGGGAATGCTAAGATAAGGCCAGAACTTGCCAAAGTGGAAGCCATTCAGGCATGGCCTGCACCTGTTATTAAAATGCAGGTGAGGGAGTTTTTAGGGACAACAGGGTACTACAGAATGTTCATCCCCAGTTATAGTACCCTAGCTGCTCCCCTCACAGACTTGACAAGGAAGAACAGGCCAGATAAGGTAGTGTGGACCCCAGCATGTGAGCAGGCATTCCAGAAGCGTAAACAAGCTTTGGGAGGACCCCCTGTGTTAGCCAGTCCAGATTACAGCAAATAATTTGTTGTTCAAATGGATGTTTCGAACCATGGAGTGGGGGCTGTACTTAGCCAGATTTCTTCAGAGAGGGAAGAGCACCCAGTGGCTTATCTCAGTCGTAAGCTCCAACCCAGGGACGAATGCTATGCAACAGTAGAAAAATAATGTCTAGCCATAGTGTGGGCACTGCAGAAAGTTCAGCCTTATCTGTATGGAAGAAAATTCACTGTAATGACAGATCACAACCCTCTAATATGGTTAAACAGAGTCAGCCAGCAAAATACCAAGTTGCTAAGGTGGAGCCTGGGGTTGCAAGCATATGATATGTCAGTGCAGCACCACAGTGGGATTAGCAATGCCAATGCAGATGGGCTCTCAAGACAGGGAATAGAGTGAAGTCCACTCAGATAGACCTAACTCTCTCAAGCGGCATTTCTCAAGGGTTACTTGAAAAGCTAGCTTGAGTTCTCCATGGGGTGAGAGATGTGAAGACTGGTAGAGATGGATGAAGGCTGCCAGCCTAGTCAAATAAATTTGGTACATAATTCTATTATTTGTAAATACTGTGAATGTTGATCTTAAAACAATGTGGCAACATTGCCACTGCTGTAAAGCAAGCTAAGTCAAGCAATTCTTGTTGGTCCTTTGAATTATTTCATCACTGCCTTTGATGTTTTACAAGTCGGCTCCAGTCCGGCTGGCTGGCTGCTTCCTGCCTATTGTTTTAAGGCTAAAGTTAATTACCAGAATTTACATGTGGAATGTCCTTTATTGCTCTAAGTGTAAAATAATGTAAATGCAGTTTCTGTGTGGCCTGGGAACCAGGAAGGGGTAAAAGATTATGTAATGTTTAGCAGAACTGCAGTTTCAATTTAAACAGTGAAAACCAGAGATTATGAAGCATTTTGATCATGGACATCTAACTCAGCACTGCCTGTTGTCTTACGTAAGTTATCTTAGAAGTGCATTTTCTTGTAGAAATAGCTAGGACTATAACGATTAGACTAAGTGTTTTTCTGTTATGTCAGAACTGTACTATTGAATTATTTTAAGTTTCTGTGTGATCTCTGAACTCGTGAATAGCACTGTGGTGTAGTAGTATTGTCTTGTGTTTCCATTATTTATTATTAAATATTTTTAAACAGTTTCAAATGTGGTTGGTTTCTGTAGAGATAATTTAATCTCTAGACTACATTGCATGCTTATAAGTGATCATGTAATAAGCCATTCCAATGAGCCTTGATTGCTTAGTTACACTACTATTGGATAATAATATTGCACAGTAATATTTGGGCATCCTTTTAAGGGTCTTTTAGCAGCTGAAAAATATTAGCTGGTGGTGGCAATAATTACTACCGTATAATCTGGGTAAAGGGGCCCAGATGGAGAATCTGTGTCAGCCTTTTCCAGGAGTGTCTGTGAAGTTGTATAAATACTTATCTCTAAGTGTGTGTGTGTGTACTGGAGGTTTTAGCTTGCCAGTTAGGCTGAGATTTGGACCCTATAGCTGTTCCAGTGGGGAGTCTTATTGGGGACCTGGGGAGCAAGGGAGCAACCAGCCCAGGACTGACTGTGATCTCTGTGTGCTCTTAAGGGAAATTGCACTTTACTGTGTGTATTTTTTATCCATTTCCTCTCATATGGACTCCCTCTCAGGTGTTAGTGGTGAGGATTGAGGCTCCTTGATTGCTGGGCCAGGGCACGGGCGTCACAATATCATTAGCTATAAAGTGTTGTTGGATACTATAAAAGCCAGATTTGTGCTGGGGCTCTTGTGTTAAGGAGTGTGCTTTGTGTGGAGTGTTTCTTCCTGGCCCTCCACTGAAAACTATCTTTATTCCAAGTTGGACTTTCTCAGTAAACAAATGTAAAATAAATAAATAAATAAATAACTAAATAATAGTTTGGTAGGGGTTCTGTTCTCACTACAGTTGACTGTGTGTGTATCCAGAAATCACTATGGTGCCAATTTTAGAATGATATGCTAGTCTACAGCTATGTCAGATCCTCCTCTGAACATCTTGTAGCATACACTGATGATGTCAACCTGTATAAAATGCACTCTGACAGTATTTAAGACAAGACTGTGCTGTGGCATTAACATTAACTACTGTGTTTGCAAGCTACTTTACCTACACATATAGTGATTTCAATCTGACAGCAGGCAACTTGAGTGTCTATACATACAAATATTAATTTTGAGATGAATTTCTAGAGGGATGTGACTCCACATCCATACCCTACACTCCTCCCAACATATCTTCATTGGAATACAATGATGCTATCATACTCCATAAAGTGCAACGTGACAGTGTTACAGTTAGATATATGAGGTGTTGCTACTGTGACATTACATGCCATTCATCTTCTATACCTACACAGATCTAATGTTCAAATCAGGTCCAGTCTCCTGCTGTATGTGTGTGGTTGGTGGTACATTATAGTTATTGTATGATCTTTGGTATCACTCTTTATTATACTACCACTTGGGGCACATTGTATGTAGCCCCATGCATCCACCATCCTCCTTTTTCCTCTGGCCACATGACATTCTTCTTGCAGAGGGGTGGAGGAAGTTCTTATGTCAAATATGCATACACACATCATGAAGCAGAGTTATTCTATGAACTTCTGCAAGCCATTTCCAGAACACTGCATATGTGATTGCTAATTCTGTTTTGGGGTGGTGCGCATGTCCCATATGGACACTGGCAGGATGCAATGCAATCCAACAAATATACATATACACACAATAGTCTTACTATCTTCCAGATTATAGATATAGGGAGATTTTTTTTAATTGTCTAAGAATGGCTAGGATTTCATGTGATGTTGGCAATTAGCCTAATAATGTCCTATGACCCTATGAACCATTGACATTTCAATCCTGCTGTCATTGACATGCCGTATATTGAAGTGTGGATGTACAGTATGTATACAAGAGGGTATTACAATCTGTGATGTGAGCTAATCTATTGATGGCCATTGCTGCCATTGCATTACATGTTCTTTCTATAACAGCTGTAGTAATATGCCTCCTGAGAATTGTTTACATGGTATGACAAACGTTTACATATATTGTTAGCTTATTAGGATATGTGTTGTCATAGTGGAGCAGATCAGCCTACACAGTTCATGTGCAGTATGGCACAGGTGTGCATGTGTCTGCCTACCATCACTGAATGTTCTGTGACAGACATCAGTATAAATTCATATATTGATTACATTGTCACATAAGTCTTGTTTCATACCCATGTTGTTATGCTGTGATATACACAACCAATGTATCACATGTTTGGATTCAATTACAACATTGTGGAATTCTTTGTACATGTAGTTGTGTTTCTGTACCTAAGGATTAATGAAGTGGTCAGCAGCACCATTGTGTAACTATCAACATTTGTGTTAGGAAATGTTCTGCATGAGCCATGAACAATTGATCGCTAATGTGTCCTGGTAAGGCTTCAGGCTGATCAAACACAGCTTGGCCATGAAACACATATAGGCATATGCTGTACAACTAATGTAAGTATGTGACATTGGTATAGTTGCATGACTGTGTGCATAGTACTAGTGTGAGGAATGTGATGAATGACCAAGTCTGTATTTGGAGGTCTTTCCACAAATCATTTATTTAAATAAATGTAAAATGGTAAGGGGAATGTACAAATGATGTCATCCACAAGGATTCTCTGACTATTAGTAGGGAACTGACCGCCCTCTTAGATAGTATAGCTTGTACTGGTGTTAGGTTATATTTTTCACAAATCACATATAGAAAGAATAATCAGGTCACTGTGAATGAAAAGATTTTTTGGGTAAATACCTACATGGAAAAAATGTCCTGTTTTAAAAAATAGAAATGTGTAGAGCATCCAAGCCTAGTTTTGGCCAAATGTGTTCAGACAGGATGCCATGCATTTGTCAAGATCAGGGAAGAGAATTTTTGCAGCAGATATTTTGCAATATTTGACAAACACTAGGCAGGATTTTTGTCAGGTCGAAAATTTAAGTTTTATTTTATTTATTTTATTTTATTTTTATTTTAAATTTGTTAACCGGGAAAGTCTGACTGAGCTAAAAATTAGCCCTTTTCAGTGGAGGCATGTGGAGAAAAGCTCCAAAAATATTATACAATTAGAATTAAAAAATTACAGATGCAAATATACAAACAAACAATTACTAAAGCATATTCTGAGGAGCTAATATCTGGTATTAACAACATTAGATGATTATTATGTGTTTAGACATCATAATAGTATGCTGGAAATATGAGAAGAGATTTAAACATACAGTCATAAAGAAATAGTTACATATAAAACATTTTTGGTTTTGGGTAGGAGTTTAGAGGAGGTATTTAGAAAAGAGAAGAGTTTGAATACAGGATAATACATTTTTAGTTAAATGTAGCTGACAGGCAAATGGGAAGATAGGGAAATGGAAAAAGGTGGAGACTATAGGATAATGGTTTGGAAAGGTGTTTAGCTGATAGGTAGCTGTGGGGCTGGAGAACTATTTTATGTTGGGTGCAAACAGAAGCAGGACCAGAGAGATTTTAAGTGTTCTTTAGCAGCGGCTTTGAATTGTTTTGGTTGATTTAGTAATCTAATATGGAAAGAAAGTTTGTTCCAGGCAATGGTAGGATGATAGTTGTATACATTGCATCCCGTATTAGTCCTAGGTTTACAGATAAGCAGTAGGTCTTGATCTGGCCTTCGAAGTGATCTCACTGGGGAGCAGTGGGATATGTAGGAGGATAAGTTAGGGCAGTAGTATGGTTGGTATAATATAGAGTGAATAATTTGGAGCTGAGAAAGAAGAAGCAGGCTAGGAAGTTACAGCCAGTTTAGTTGTTGAAGTGAGACACAGTGATGGCTTTTGTAGGTATGTTGGGCAGAGAATCTGGCTACCTTGTATGTTTAGTTACGTTTTGCTAGGAGAGTAGTGTTTAGATTTGGAAGTACTTGCGAGCCATATAGTAGACTAGGTAGGAGATAAGTATGGGATAGGGTTACTTTGACTTTGGAAGTGAGAAAACTTTCTGTTTATGTATAAAAGGCCTAGTTTATGGTGGGTCTTCTTAATACAGTTGCTTATGTGCAAGTCAGATTTGAGTTGATCATCTACAGTGATGCCAAGTAGTTTGGTGCTGGCTTCCGGTACTATTGGAGTCTTATTTAGAGACAGTATAGAGAAGTCAGTTTTGAGATGGTTAAGGGATTTAGGGAGAAAGAGTAAAAGTTTAGTTGTTTTTTGAGATTCAGAATTAATTGGTTGTTGGTGAGCCAGGTTTCCACAGATGTAACGGCATCCTGAGTAGTAGAAATGAGACCAGAGGGAAAGTCAGAGATAGTAATCACAGTAGAATCACAGTTCACAGGTAGCAATATTTGCTGCATCTCTGATGGTTGTTGATGCTAGTAGCATTAATAATAAAGTTTTTTTTATTGAAAAATTTTCTACATTCCCACAAGACTGATGTTGTTATTGTTTGTGAAACATGGTTAAAGAACAATGACGGGAAACCAGTTCTGTCAGGGTATAAATGTTTTTACTGTAACAGACATTCTAACAAAAAATCAGGTGGAGGTGTTATGATAGGGATTAAAGATAATTATGAGACCTGTGATTATTACATGTTCATTGATAACACCAATACTACAGACTGTACAACTGTGACAATAAAGACAACCCTGGAACATATAACAATTGTTGGAGTATATAGACCACCAAAGTCAAGTGCAGATGACCTAGAATAATTCATACATTTCTTGCATGAAATACAGGAGGGAAGAATAATATTAGCTGAGGACTTAAATCTACCAGAAACACACTGGAATAATATTGATTCAACAACGTTAGTAAGGAACTTATTCATCATGTATATTCAGGAACAACAATTGATTCAGATTGTAAAAAAAACTACCAGGGGATGGAACATACTAGACATTGTGTTTGCAAAGAAATTACTGTTATTTCAAATCAAGTTTTACCACCACCCATGTGCAGTGATCACATGGTTATAGAGGTTAATTTGTAGCTGGATAACTTTGCTAAACTGAAATCTAAACCAATGCACAGAAGGTTAATTACAGATTATATGGAAGCAAAACAGTTACTACATAAAACTAGCGTGAGGTGTTCATGGAATGTGAAAAGTTTTGAAAGAGAAATTGCCTGAGTGCAAAAACTCAAAAAAATGTTTAACATTAGGATCTAGGCATACAACATCAGGGGGATATATTTCCAAAGAACAAGATATCTGATTAAGGTAAGAGACAAAAAACTATAAGAAATAGAAGAAAGGTCGGACAAGAATTCTGAAAACTGAAATAAACAAGTTGGACAAACAGATTAAGCATAGTGTGAGACAAGATCAAGAAAAATGTGAAGAAAATTTATATAAAGATATTGAGTATAAAAGGAAACCTTTTTATAGATACCTATGATGTGGAAGGAGTAAAGACACAAATTGTTAAACTGTGTGCAGATTCTCATACACAACAGATTATAGATATATTTACAAAATGTTATGCAAAACAGTTTAGCTCCACAGTAGGGGTGATAAATTGTCCTACTGACATCCAGGTAAGCCCAGATACTGGAATCAAATTAGATTATATTGAAAAAGAACTGTGCAAACTAGATCCAAACAAAGCACAGGGAGGAGAAGAAATTAGTAACAATGACCTGAGAACACTTCAGCAAGAACTTACAGTATCATTATATCTATTATTCACTAGGTCATATAAATACGGGGAGATTCCTCAAAATTGGAGACGTGCTTATTAAACTGTCTTTAAGGGAAAGGAGAGTAGGACAAACCCAGAGTCATATAGACCTTTAGGTCTATTTTCATGTTGTGGAAAAATAATTGAGATGGTAATATTGGATAAGTTATTGCCAGAACTGGATAGGCTGGGACTTGAAACCATATATCAACATGCATATGTTGAAAACAGATCTATTACCACCTGTAACATAATGTTCTATGACAATATAACAACAGCTATGAATGAAAAAATGTGCTGTGATGAAATTTATATAGATATCATTTCAGCATTTGACAGGGTCATACACAAAACACTGGTCAATAAATTAGTACAACTAGGTATTGATGTATTCTTGATAAGATGGATAGCTGCATGGTTTACAAATAGGACATAGCAAGCATCATACAGCAACTGGAAAGGTAAAATCCTTGGTTACAGTCAATGTGTCCCACAGGGCTCTGTCCTAGGCCCTTATTTGTTTGGATCGTATCTTTCAGACCTAACAGTTTCACCCAAGGTGTTCTACTGTCTATATGCAGATGACCTGAAATTGGGTAAACTGATTACATGTGTTACAAATAAGGCATGTTTGGAAAATAACTTGACTAAATTGACCATTTGGGCACAGGAGAATAACATATAGATAAATACATCAAAAATTATGCATATGAGATTTGTGAGACATAAATTGAAAGGCGAATATTTAATACAGCACACAGCGATTGAAACTGCAGACTCATTTACTGTCTCATTTTCTGTTACTCATGCCCATCTTACTTTACTAAAGTCCCACTCTTATTAAACTATACTGACCCAATCAAGTTAAATAACTTCTACAATTTAAACTAAGACATAAACTTGTGCTATCACTATCCCAGTTACAAATGGTTTACCATGCAACTGCGTAATGACATTTATTACATGAAGAAACACCAATCAAACAACCCAGCAATGGAAAACAGGAAATCCAAAGGAGAAAACCAAACACCCGACTCCTCGGCAGTTAAATCACAAATTTTATTTCACATAAGCAGAAAGTAGGGATTGAGCGCTTTCGTCTCCACCCTGGAGACCTCTTCAGAATCAATTAAAACAAACAAACACTACAAATTTATACACCTACCAATATAATAAATTGATCATTATTCAATTAAACAGAATAAAAAACTTGCAAACAATTAAGGTTAAAAGACCTAAGGCACCACCCACATGAATAGTGGAACTCTTCAAATATACCAGATTTTAAAGCTTAAATGCAGATTCAAAAGTGCAAATATGTTGTCAGGAATGAAAAAGAATGAAAGAACTACTTATAACTATTAAATTATTTTTATGTCTTTACTTGAAACTATAGTATATGAAAAAATGTATGTATATAGGTAAAAAAAATGTTAAAAAGTTGCTAAGAAGTTGTTAGAAAAAATATTTATATGTGTAATTAATTACTTATAAATACCATACAATAAATATACTAGTGTAAACATATAATATTTAAAATCATTTCACTAGGAATATCACTCAGTTCCATAAAAGAATATGAATATTCCATATATAACAACTGTATTTTATGTATGAAAACCATAAATAACAATACAAATATTGCACAGGTTAATGTTAATATATGAAAAATATTTAAAATTATTTAAAAATTATTAAAAAATAATTGTATAATATTATTTAAAAATAATTAAAAAATAATTGATGTTTGTTAGTATGCTATGAGTGTTTCTTAGGGTCTAATGCTAGTACTTTTAGTGCTGGTGTAATGGATATACAATCGTTCAACCCTTTGCCATTACAGGCATCTAGTCTAAGCTGCCATATCATTTCTCTGTATAATAGTTTTGTAGTCCAGTCTCCCCCTCTATCTGGACTCTCCACAATTTCCAAGGCCCAGAATTTAAAATTAGCATTAGGACATACCATAGAATGTCTATAAAGAGCATTGTTGAAATTTATGCGGTTAATGTCTCTAATATGTTCATATATTCTTCTACGTAGGTGTCTCTCAGTTTTCCTCATTAGAAGCACCAGCAAAAAGTACAGTATGATAAATAGACCAGGCCTTTGGTATAGCAGCTACTATATTTCCTAGCTTTTAAGGTAGTATGTAAACTGGGCAAATAAATAGATTTTTCACCTGCTATAAACGGGCATTGTGGGCATCTATTACACCTAAAAGTCCCTCTTTTATGACTCAAAGTCGAAGAATTATCAAGACCATATCTTTCTTTTCCGTTTTCTAAGATATTTTTTAAATTATAATTCCTTCTATAACTATAAGTGAGTTTATTCTTAAAAATATTTACCCTGGTAGGCATGGTTTTAAACATTTCCCATACACTATTAATACTTTTCTTCAACCATTCAATATTATTATGGTATGTCAAAGTCAAGTATGGAGTATTGGTAGTGGAGTTGTGGTCTCCCTGTTCTGAATTAGATTGAGTTCCCTCATTTTGTATAAGTATGTTACTATCAAGTGTTGAACTACTCAGTAGAGGGGTATACCTAGTATTCCTATATGTAGTAACCCATATTTTTGCCTCCTCAATCAATTCACTCGGATATCCCCTTTGTAAAAACATATTATTCAGGGTAGTTAATTCTTTCAGAAATTCATCTTCTTCACTCGTCATTCTAGAAGCCCTAATCATCTGACCCCTTACAATGTTCTTTTTCAGTACAAGGGGGTGATCACTATCAAAGTGTAAGTATGCGTTGGAGAAATTCTCTTTCCGATATAAAGTGGATGTGTATTTCCTCGCTTTTTCATCTTTCGTTAGTTTGACATCTAAATAATGAATGGTACTCTTATGTATCTCATGTGTAAAGCTCAGAAATGATGCACTCATTAATGTATTCAATGAAGTTATGTATATCTTTTTCCTGACCATTCCATAAAATTAGAATGTCATCCAAAAATCTGAAATAACTGTACAGGTATTGATGGTACTCAGATGTAAAGACATAGTTCCTCTCCCAGAAGAGCATTACAATGTTAGCATAAATGGGAGCTCATGCCGCTCCCATTGCTACTCCTTCGGTTTGATGGTAATATTCTCCTTGGAAGTAAATAAAATTATTCCTTAATACCAGTTCCATATTTTCAAGTATAATACGAAATTCTTCCGGTTTAAGTGTATCCATCTCCATAAGTATCTCTTCAAACCATGTAAGACCTATGTCATGAGGTATTACCATAAAAAGGTCTTTAACATCAATAGTTACAAAGAAAATTTCATCACTGTAATTTATGTTGTTTATTTTTCTTAGTAAATCCCATGAATCAATCAATAAATGCTCATATTTCAAATGATAACCCTTCAATTTGACATCAAAATATATGGCCAGTGGTTGTGTCTTTGATCCCTGTGCAGACACAATCGGTCTCATAGGGGGATCAGTGACACATTTGTGAATTTTGGGGATACCGAAAATTGCTGGAACTACTGGCTTGTTAACCATAAAGAATTCAAATATGTCTTTATCATATAGCCCTTGTAGTAAATTATCTTCAAGAGTAAAATCAATTTTAGAATATGCAATATTTATTTCATTGCGAGATACTGTACTATAACTTTTATTATTCAGTATGTTAAGCATTCTCCTCGTGTAATCCCACTGGTCCATGATGACCATGCCACCGCCTTTGTCAGGTTTCATTATTCTCACTTTTTTGTTGCTTTTTAATGATACCAGGAGCTTATTTTCTTCTTCTGTCAAATTTGTTCAACTAGTGTTGTAATAATGGGGATAATTACTTCTAATGACATTACACACAACATTCTCAAAACTTTGAATGTCATGTTGGAGAGGTGGATTATAAACACTACGTCTTTTTAACCTTTTAGAGTCATTACCACTTATATTGTTTCCTAAAATCACAGATAAATTCAGTCTTCTAGTAAAGAGTTTTATATCCAGTAATATATTACCGATACAAGGAATTTGATGTGGCATGAATGTAAAACCCTTTGTAAAAAGTTTGAAAAAAGTGTCAGAAATGTCCATTTCTGTAAAATTAAAAATATTAAAATCATTATATGAACAAACTATCGAATTAACTGTCGTATTTTCCTTTTCATTCCCAACTGAAAAACTTTGTGAAAGGGTGTCATAGTTCACCTCAACTTCCACAAAGCTTGAGCTTAATTTCTGTACTGTCGGTAGTTCCCCGCCGCTTGGGCATAGGATGGCTGTTGTGGGGTCCTGTTTTTTATCCTCTCTGACCTCCTCAGGCCAGATTCCCCTAAAGGGAAATCACTAGTGTAGTACTCTTCCTGATAATTGACCCCATTGTCATTTCTATCACCAACAAAATGTTGGTTCTGATGTTCATCATTGTTAACCTCATATGTCCTTTCCCTATTGTGGTCAATATACTGTGGGTAGTTGTGATATTTAACACCCCGAGCCTGGTGTTGTCTATAGTGAAAAGTATTGTCATTGTAGGCATTGTTAGACTCGTAATCCTTTAAGTCCCTTTTTAACTTAGATATTTTCCTATTGTAATTACGTGATGTACTAGAGTCAACGTCTTGTATAGTTCTGTAATACATTCGTTTATATTCATCTATAGAAAATAGTAAATCTTCAGATATCTCCTTATATAGTCTATCTATAGTGTTCTTGTCTTTTTCCATTCTACTTTCATTGTGCTTCATTAATGCCTTAATGACAGATAATCCACATTCATCAAAAATAGCACATATTTCCTTAAATAATGCTCCATCTGTTTCAAAGTCTATATTATTTGGAAATTTAGTAATTCTAAGTCCCTTAGGTACAATGTGCTCATGAAGACATCTACTAAAATACCAATTTTCCACAGACAAATTCTTGTACTTAGTCAACAGCATCTTAAAATGTTTACATTTGTCCTTATAAGTAGTATAATTACAATTGTGCTGTTCCTGTTCTCTTACATTATTATGTACAAAAGATTTATTTAACCAATTGTGAAAGTCCATATTGTGGTATCTAGTGTAGTCATCTTCATTCTGCTGACGAATGTGGAATCATTCAGAATTCCTTCCAGGACTAGTCCTGGCTTCCTGTGTATTGTGTAGTTCTCTGTGGCGTCCATGAGCCCCTCTACCTTGCAAATCTTTGCCACTAGATTTGGGGCTACTCTGTGCACAAGGAATGAAATTCCCGGCTTCATCTTGTGCACAGTTTTGTGAGTGACTTTGAATGATTTTTATTAACTCACTAAGAAGTGAATTGTCACCCGACATTGTGGATATATTTTTCTTTTTGTAGACAACCTAGAAGTAGTTATGGAGGTAGAAAGGCTTGTTGTTTCCAAGCAGAATTCACCCCAACCACCAATTCAGTGGTAAAATCTAGTGTAATCAATGTTCGTAATTTAGAACTACAGAATGTAAGTAATTAATACACATACAATGGTCACAACCCAAATTCTCAATCAAAACGCTGATTAATTGATTGAAATAATACGAAGCCCCTTCAAAAACGCTTAGCGTGCTAAGTGTTTAATATAATGGAAATAACCTCAACCCAAATAGTACTTCAAAAATGTAAGAAATATAACAATCATATAAATAAACCTGAAGTACTGCAACAACCCCTAGTGGAATCAACGAGGGTAGTAAAATCTCTTTTGTAAAAATCTCTCTTATAAAAAGTACCTGTATTTTCGTACGTGGAGACATCCGTCAATAAATGCTGTTCTTTCTTCCACGTTAACACAAGCTAGCGTGCTAATTTAGCCAAAAGGTTCAAACAATCTTATAGTGACCATCCATATGAACGAACAACCAGTACCCTAACCAGTGACCTCCGAAAAATATATAATGTGTTCTGCTCCAAACACCAATAGTCTTGCTTCAGGAAAAGCGCTAAAGTAGTACAACGCCAGCTGTTGTAGTTGCTATATCAAGCACTACACCGACAAAATTTTGATATTCATAGTGAAATTATTTTAAATATTATATGTTTACACTAGTATATTTATTGTATGGTATTTATAAGTAATTACACATATAAATATTTTTTCTAACAACTTCTTAGGAACTTTTTAACATTTTTTTTACCTATATACATACATTTTTTCATATACTATAGTTTCAAGTAAAGACATAAAAATAATTTAATAGTTATAAGTAGTTCTTTCATTCTTTTTCATTCCTGACAACATATTTGCACTTTTGAATCTGCATTTAAGCTTTAAAATCTGGTATATTTGAAGAGTTCCACTATTCATGTGGGTGGTGCCTTAGGTCTTTTAACCTTAATTGTTTGCAAGTTTTTTATTCTGTTTAATTGAATAATGATCAATTTATTATATTGGTAAGTGTATAAATTTGTAGTGTTTGTTTGTTTTAATTGATTCTGAAGAGGTCTCCAGGGTGGAGACGAAAGCGCTCAATCCCTACTTTCTGCTTATGTGAAATAAAATTTGTGATTTAACTGCCGAGGAGTCGGGTGTTTGGTTTTCTCCTTTAGATTTCCTGTTTTCCATTGCTGGGTTGTTTGATTGGAGTTTCTTCAAATACTTTTTTGGTTCTTGGCTTTTCCAGCGTGGAGCAAGGTATCCTCTGAGTGTTACAGCTGCACCCTTTGACTGGCGGTATGTGTGTTTATTGAAACACTATCGGTGACCTAGGTTACTAGGTATTTGTACTGAGTATGATACAGCTATAGTCTGTGCTGCACGTTATTCGTTTTTCTTGAAGTAAGAATCTTCCTTTGAAGCAAGTTTTCAGCGTATCTGAGCAACACTTTTTTATGCCGATGTTGTGCCTGATATAGGAACTACAACAGTTGGCGCCGTACTGGTTAGTGCTTTTGAAGTAAGCAATTTGGTTGAGTGTAACAGTCACGCCTTTCGATCGATGGTATGTGCGTTAACATAAGCATTACTGATGAACTGAACTTCCATGTATTTGAATAGAGTTGACACACAGGTGTGATGTATGTGACCTATCTTTTTCCTTGAAGCAAGATTGCGGAAGCAAGCTCCTTTTCCCTGAAGCAAGCTTTCGGAAGCAAATTCTTGTATGTAATTGTGTTCTATTTTTTCATGTCGGTGTAGTGCTTGATATAGCAACTACAACAGCTGGCGTTGTACTACTTTAGCGCTTTTCCTGAAGCAAGACTATTGGTGTTCGGAGCAGAACACATTATATATTTTTCGGAGGTCACTGGTTAGGGTATTGGTTGTTCGTTCATATGGATGGTCACTATAAGATTGTTTGAACCTTTTGGCTAAATTAGCACGCTAGCTTGTGTTAAAGTGGAAGAAAGAACAGCATTTATTGACGGACGTCTCCACGTACGAAAATACAGTTACTTTTTATAAGAGAGATTTTTACAAAAGAGATTTTACAACCCTCGTTGATTCCACTAGGGGTTGTTGCAGTACTTCAGGTTTATTTATATGATTGTTATATTTCTTACATTTTTGAAGTACTATTTGGGTTGAGGTTATTTCCATTATATTAAACACTTAGCATGCTAAGCGTTTTTGAAGGGGCTTCGTATTATTTCAATCAATTAATCAGCGTTTTGATTGAGAATTTGGGTTGTGACCATTGTATGTGTATTAATTACTTACTTACATTCTGTAGTTCTAAATTACGAACATTGATTACACTAGATTTTACCACTGAATTGGTGGATGGGGTGAATTCTGCTTGGAAACAACAAGCCTTTCTACCTCCATAACTACTTCTAGGTTGTCTACAAAAAGAAAAATATATCCACAATGTCGGGTGACAATTCACTTCTTAGTGAGTTAATAAAAATCATTCAAAGTCACTCACAAAACTGTGCACAAGATGAAGCCGGGAATTCCAGTCCTTGTGCACAGAGTAGCCCCAAATCTAGTGGCAAAGATTTGCAAGGTAGAGGGGCTCATGGACGCCACAGAGAACTACACAATACACAGGAAGCCAGGACTAGTCCTGGAAGGAATTCTGAGCGATTCCACATTCGTCAGCAGAATGAAGATGACTACACTAGATACCACAATATGGACTTTCACAATTGGTTAAATAAATCTTTTGTATATAATAATGTAAGAGAACAGGAACAGCACAATTGTAATTATACTACTTATAAGGACAAATGTAAACATTTTAAGATGCTGTTGACTAAGTACAAGAATTTGTCTGTGGAAAATTGGTATTTTAGTAGATGTCTTCATGAGCACATTGTACCTAAGTGACATAGAATTACTAAATGTCCAAATAATATAGACTTTGAAACAGATGGAGCATTATTTAAGGAAATATGTGCTATTTTTGATGAATGTGGATTATCTGTCATTAAGGCATTAATGAAGCACAATGAAAGTAGAATGGAAAAAGACAAGTACACTATAGATAGACTATATAAGGAGATATCTGAAGATTTACTATTTTCTATAGATGAATATAAACGAATGTATTACAGAACTATACAAGATGTTGACTCTAGTACATCACGTAATTACAATAGGAAAATATCTAAGTTAAAAAGGGACTTAAAGGATTACGAGTCTAACAATGCCTACAATGACAATACTTTTCACTATAGACAACACCAGGCTCAGGGTGTTAAATATCACAACTACCCACAGTATATTGACCACAATAGGGAAAGGACATATGAGGTTAACAATGATGAACATCAGAACCAACTTTTTGTTGGTGATAGAAATGACAATGGGGTCAATTATCAGGAAGAGTACTACACTAGTGATTTCCCTTTAGGGGAATCTGGCCTGAGGAGGTCAGAGAGGATAAAAAACAGGACCCCACAACAGCCATCCTATGCCCAAGCGGCGGGGAACTACCGACAGTACAGAAATTAAGCTCAAGCTTTGTGGAAGTTGAGGTGAACTATGACACCCTTTCACAAAGTTTTTCAGTTGGGAATGAAAAGGAAAATACGACAGTTAATTCGATAGTTTGTTCATATAATGATTTTAATATTTTTAATTTTACAGAAATGGACATTTCTGACACTTTTTTCAAACTTTTTACAAAGGGTTTTACGTTCGTGCCACATCAAATTCCTTGTATCAGTAATATATTCCTGGATATAAAACTCTTTACTAGAAGGCTGAATTTATCTGTGATTTTAGGAAACAATATAAGTGGTAATGACTCTAAAAGGTTAAAAAGACGTAGTGTTTATAATCCACCTCTCCAACATGACATTCAAAGTTTTGAGAATGTTGTGTGTAATGTCATTAGAAGTAATTATCCCCATTATTACAACACTAGTTGAACAAATTTGACAGAAGAAGAAAATAAGCTCCTGGTATCATTAAAAAGCAACAAAAAAGTGAGAATAATGAAACCTGACAAAGGCGGTGGCATGGCCATCATGGACCAGTGGGATTACACGAGGAGAATGCTTAACATACTGAATAATAAAAGTTATAGTACAGTATCTCGCAATGAAATAAATATTGCATATTCTAAAATTGATTTCACTCTTGAAGATAATTTACTACAAGGGCTATATGATAAAGACATATTTGAATTCTTTATGGTTAACAAACCAGTAGTTCCAGCAATTTTCGGTATCCCCAAAATTCACAAATGTGTCACTGATCCCCCTATGAGACCGATTGTGTCTGCACAGGGATCAAAGACACAACCACTAGCCATATATATTGATGTCAAATTGAAGGGTTATCATTTGAAATATGAGCATTTATTGATTGATTCATGGGATTTACTAAGAAAAATAAACAACATAAATTACAGTGATGAAATTTTCTTTGTAACTATTGATGTTAAAGACCTTTTTACGGTAATACCTCATGACATAGGTCTTACATAGTTTGAAGAGATACTTATGGAGATGGATACACTTAAACCGGAAGAATTTCGTATTATACTTGAAAATATGGAACTGGTATTAAGGAATAATTTTATTTACTTCCAAGGAGAATATTACCATCAAACCGAAGGAGTAGCAATGGGAGCGGCATGCACTCCCATTTATGCTAACATTGTAATGCTCTTCTGAGAGAGGAACTATGTCTTTACATCTGAGTACCATCAATACCTGTACAGTTATTTCAGATTTTTGGATGACATTCTAATTTTATGGAATGGTCAGGAAAAAGATATACATAACTTCATTGAATACATTAGTAAGAGTACATCATTTCTGAGCTTTACACATGAGATACATAAGAGTACCATTCATTATTTAGATGTCAAACTAACGAAAGATGAAAAAGCGAGGAAATACACATCCACTTTATATCGGAAAGAGAATTTCTCCAACGCATACTTACACTTTGATAGTGATCACCCCCTTGTACTGAAAAAGAACATTGTAAGGGGTCAGATGATTAGGGCTTCTAGAATGACGAGTGAAGAAGATGAATTTCTGAAAGAATTAACTACCCTGAATAATATGTTTTTACAAAGGGGATATCCGAGTGAATTGATTGAGGAGGCAAAAATATGGGTTACTACATATAGGAATACTAGGTATACCCCTCTACTGAGTAGTTCAACACTTGATAGTAACATACTTATACAAAATGAGGGAACTCAATCTAATTCAGAACAGGGAGATCACAACTCCACTACCAATACCCCATACTTGACTTTGACATACCATAATAATATTGAATGGTTGAAGAAAAGTATTAATAGTGTATGGGAAATGTTTAAAACCATGCCTACCAGGGTAAATATTTTTAAGAATAAACTCACTTATAGTTATAGAAGGAATTATAATTTAAAAAATATCTTAGAAAACGGAAAAGAAAGATATGGTCTTGATAATTCTTCGACTTTGAGTCATAAAAGAGGGACTTTTAGGTGTAATAGATGCCCACAATGCCCGTTTATAGCAGGTGAAAAATCTATTTATTTGCCCAGTTTACATACTACCTTAAAAGCTAGGAAATATAGTAGCTGCTATACCAAAGGCCTGGTCTATTTATCATACTGTACTTTTTGCTGGTGCTTCTACGTAGGAAAAACTGAGAGACACCTACGTAGAAGAATATATGAACATATTAGAGACATTAACCGCATAAATTTCAACAATGCTCTTTATAGACATTCTATGGTATGTCCTAATGCTAATTTTAAATTCTGGGCCTTGGAAATTGTGGAGAGTCCAGATAGAGGGGGAGACTGGACTACAAAACTATTATACAGAGAAATGATATGGCAGCTTAGACTAGATGCCTGTAATGGCAAAGGGTTGAACGATTGTATATCCATTACACCAGCACTAAAAGTACTAGCATTAGACCCTAAGAAACACTCATAGCATACTAACAAACATCAATTATTTTTTAATTATTTTTAAATAATATTATACAATTATTTTTTAATAATTTTTAAATAATTTTAAATATTTTTCATATATTAACATTAACCTGTGCAATATTTGTATTGTTATTTATGGTTTTCATACATAAAATACAGTTGTTATATATGGAATATTCATATTCTTTTATGGAACTGAGTGATATTCCTAGTGAAATGATTTTAAATATTATATGTTTACACTAGTATATTTATTGTATGGTATTTATAAGTAATTAATTACACATATAAATATTTTTTCTAACAACTTCTTAGCAACTTTGTAACATTTTTTTTACCTATATACATACATTTTTTCATATACTATAGTTTCAAGTAAAGACATAAAAATAATTTAATAGTTATAAGTAGTTCTTTCATTCTTTTTCATTCCTGACAACATATTTGCACTTTTGAATCTGCATTTAAGCTTTAAAATCTGGTATATTTGAAGAGTTCCACTATTCATGTGGGTGGTGCCTTAGGTCTTTTAACCTTAATTGTTTGCAAGTTTTTTATTCTGTTTAATTGAATAATGATCAATTTATTATATTGGTAGGTGTATAAATTTGTAGTGTTTGTTTGTTTTAATTGATTCTGAAGAGGTCTCCAGGGTGGAGACGAAAGCGCTCAATCCCTACTTTCTGCTTATGTGAAATAAAATTTGTGATTTAACTGCCGAGGAGTCGGGTGTTTGGTTTTCTCCTTTGGATTTCCTGTTTTCCATTGCTGGGTTGTTTGATTGACATTTATTACTTATGAAGGTTTACCTACCTCTACTGAAGCTGTCTTAATTATTACTGCAAAATAATCTAAGGTACTATGTATGTAGTGTATTGTGATTTAATCCACAACTCTATACCATGGAATTTATTTAACTGTTATTATCATTAATGAATGTTCTTTGATTCCCTGCATTTGTACTGTCTTAGTACCACTGTAAATATGTAAATCGAAAATATGTATGTATTGTGATGCTGTTTAAACACTTTAATGTATCTGTAACTTGTCTTTTAATGTGGAGCTTTTCTCCCCAGGCCTCTGCTGAAAAAGAGCCTTTGGCCCAGACAGACACTCTTGGTTAACAAATTTAAAATAAAAGAAATAATAAAATAAATAAATCATTTAAGGTTGTGGGTATGGGTAGATTCAGCTATGAGTTTTTCTAATCATATCAACCAATTGGTTAATGATAGTTATAGAACTATAGATTGTATAAAAAGATTTATAAAGTTTAGGAAATGAAAAATGATGAAGACATTGTTTGTTTGTTACATTAGACCCAAACTTGAGTATGGAATAACAATATGGAAACCCTATAAGAAAACAAGCATGAGTAAACTGGAAAGAGTACAGTGGAAATATACCAAGGGCATCCATGGATGAAAAAAATGTAAGTTATTGTAAAATACTAAAATACCTGAACTTGTACAATGTCTCTTAAAGATATCTAAGAGGAGATCTTATTCAAGAATATAGGGCATTTAGAGACAACTACCTCTGGGAATGTTTGGGGTTATCAAAAAGTACTAGGGAATCATCAGACAACCCATGTAGAAGATTTTATAGGAATGAGAAGTGTATTAAGTGGTTCTCTAACAGAGAAGATGATGCATGGAACAATCTACCAAATTACATTAAAGCAAGTACTAGTTTAGATATTTTTAAGAACAACCTGGACACTTATTATGGGAACAAGTGTTTTGGTATATTGGCAAGCTAGAAGGACATTAATGCCCATCCTTTGTATGTATGTATGTACATCAACATGCATCCTTCTGACTGGGGGTGACCATCACATGATGCATGGAGTTATAGATCCACCCTGCCTCTCCTCATCTGTGAGTTAGACCAACAAATCATCAGGGACCTTCTTTAAAAGGACATAGGTTGTATCCTGACTGTGTACCAAACCCATGTGTGATTTGTTCAGGCTACATCATGAGTGTTACATCTGTTCAGTGTCCTCAAGATGTTCAACAAGGGCATGCATGATAACACCACTATCACCCTGTGTAACTTGACCTGGCCAAGGCATATGATACAAATCCACAGTCAGGTATTTCTGAGAAATTGTCTCAAGTGGCCATAAACACCTACATCACCATGTGGGTAAACCACTGGATCACATTTGTGAGAGATAGATATGTTGAAGAGTGTGAAGTGACATATATGTAGAGTCCAGTGAGCAGGTCCGTCATTTAATTGAAGTGTGCTATTGGTATAATGCAGGCAGTATCAACACACACAAATGATTGCTGCCACACCCATGGAGGCACAGTAGATGGGTGAAATTCATGGGGGGATTACTTACATTATAAAAGCAACTACACAAGCTAATAATAATATAGACAGCACACCACTAAGAGTGGTCCAAGTAGTATGCGACCTGTGTACTCAGTAGATGATATGCGGGATGTCCACAAGCAGGTGTCCACAGTGGTTACTACTCCCTTGCATGTAGCACAAATCCTGAGTATGTGAGGAGCATCCACATCAAAAGGCATTATAGTGCCACAGTTCCCAGCCCTCATCACACCAGTAATTGAGTGCATGCAGTCTTTTTCATGTACCTTCCAACACATCTCCCAGGGATGACTTACTCAAGTGTACCACATTTGCCACAGTAAACTCCCACAGATCTTATCAGCCATACCAAAGTATTATTTTTGGAACATAAACATTAGGGGTTGATGTGCAGAACCACCTTCTACGTGTTATACAAGTTGCTTGTGTGATACATGCTCCTGTGAGGCACACAGTAAATACATAGTTGATTGACAACATTGATGGCATGGGTAAAATTCCTGACAGTGTGGATTGTGGCATATATATGGCATTCACACCTGTCAACTAGCCAGGAGTGGTCATAGTTTCAAATACATGTATAACAATGTCCTTCCAGACACCTCCAAAAGATGTTAATTTTTGAGGAAGATGTGCTTAAGTCCCCTCATAGACTGCTGACAAAAAAATGACAGTTGTACAAGTGTGTTCTTGCAGCTCCATCTTTAGTCACTCACAATCACATATGTTATGTCACTGACATTGATTAATGATGTTAGTATTCTGATATTGTCCATGATTGTGTGTGCTTCTGTCTGCTGTTGTCCAGGAGCCTGTTGCTATGTGTCCTGCTTGGTTGAGACCTGTGCTGACATTATATTCATATACAGGAAGCTCATTTCACACAGCTTCACTATATGCACCGAACCCCTATTGTACATATTGTCCTTGATAACTGTCCTTTCTATTGTTCATATCAGGATGCTTATATCAAAAAGAATCCTCTTCATTGATATGTCACCTTGTGTGACAGTCACATAATATACAATAACTGTGCAATGATACAGCTATACCCACACAGGAGATGTACACAACAGTATGTACTGTATCATGTAGATATGTCATTAGTGTTCATGCTACAACTGTCGTGTCTTTGTGGTGTATGTACACTGACATACCTTCATTTGCTGTACATTACCATGTTTCACCTGTCCTCTTCCCCTTCCTTCATTCCTGCTATTCATGTGTGTGGCCCTTTTCATTAAAGACACCACCCCAGACTAGTATATTTATAATTCAGTCTATGTATATGTACCCTTTATGATCACCACCAAACCTTTGTTTCATATGCCTAACACGTTTGTACTGTACTTTGCACTGACTAAACTTTCCTATAATGTATTAGAACTGTATTTATTGCCTTAAATTAAACCCTGGTAGTCATTGTGGCTGTCTGTGCAATCTTGTACACCTATTTTTCCAGTAGGTAAACAGATTTGTATGTCTACAGGTGTTTCTGTTGCTTTACACGGTGTTGCTGGCCACACAACCACACTTGTATTCATGTAAGCATGATGTGAGGCATGCAAATGCAATTAGCACTGCTGCTCATTGGGCAAACATGTAATCTCCATATAAGCTTCACGCTATGCCTTCAGAGGGTTTATTGAACCCCCAGGATTGTCTTTTACTTGCATAGTCTGTGGTTATGTCTTGTAGTATGCACAGTTTATTATCGATTTTTTTTTTAGCTTTTTGTGTTGACATTGAAGATGTTGTTTAGATATTTCAAAGTACACACTCATATATATATATATATATATATATATATATATATATATATATATATGTCTACTTCACATAATCGAACATCCAAATGTTCGACTTTCACATGGCCGAGACAATATTATCGAACATTTGAATATTCGAAAATGTGAAAAAAAAAAAATAAATAAATAAACAGTGCTTGCAGGGGGGCAAGCACCCTTGAACCCCCAGCACCCCCCCCGCTATTTAAATATACCAACTCAGAGATCACACTACATTGTGGTAAAGGGAAATCTTCCCGTGCCACGCTCTATGGAGATCCCCATTCAGACCATTCTAACTTTTAAAAGTTCAATCATACGGTCTCGGCCATATGAAAGTTGAGCTTTTAAAAGTTCGACCATCTGAAGGGGACTCTCATATATATATATATATATATATATATATATATATATATATATATATATATATGTGTGTGTGTGTGTGTGTGTGTGTGTGTGTGTGTGTGTGTGTGTGTGTGTGTGTGGGGTCTATCTTGTTTATTCGAATTTATACTTACCAAAATCTTTAATTGCCTAGTTGACTTCATTGAACCCTGTAATTATCGAAGCTACAAATCACCAGACTCTTTCATTGGGAAATGAACCACTTGGCCACCAGGGTGAATATTGCCCTTTTCCTCAGTGTAGTGTGATCTTGGAGTTGGCATATTTAGTTAGGGAGGTGTGGGGGAGTGCAGCCCCCCCACATACAGGGCTTGGGGGGGGTGAAGCCCTCCACTTGGTTAGGTTTAGTTTGTGTCAATTTTCTTATTTTGCCCTGGTGGCCAAGTGATTCATTTCCCAATGAAAAAGTCCACTGATTTGTAGCTTTGATGATTACAGCATTCAATACCGTGATCTCAGTGATTAAAAATCTGGTAAGTGTAAATTCCAGACCCGTATAATTTTACTAGCTTTGCTTGACATTTGCATTTGTCAACATTCCAAACAGAGACACCACAATATGCCAAAAATGCAAATGTTGACACACAACTATGCATGAGTAGAAAAACAGCCTCAGCACTGATAATTTTATATGCTAACTCCAAGATTGCACATAATCTGAGAAAGGAAATATTCCCAAACCTCGAGAGTTATGCAGTCTTGCAAACTGGTCAACTATCTGTTTAGTTAACCAAAAGCAGTCGACTAAATAGATGTCGAACAAACACACAGGTGACTGAAGCATCTGCACTCATATATACATATACATACAGATATATATATATATATATATATATATATATATATATATATATATATATATATATATATATATATATATACATACACACACACACACACACACACATATATATATATATATATATATATATATATATATATATATATATATATATATATATATATATATATGGGGCTATGTCAGATGATCAAGTTTTCAGAAACTCAAATTCATATGCTTGTGACCATATGATCGAGTTTCTGAAAACTTGAACATAAAAAAAAAAAAACAAAAATACACAAACATCTACCTTTTTTACATGTTTTTGCAGGATGGCAAGGCCCCCTTCACCCTGCAAGTGGGAGGCTGCCCCCTCTGCAAATTATATATGCCAACTCCAAGATTGCACTATAGTGAGGAAAAATATAAATTTCCTGATCAGCACTGTACCATGATCTCCAGTCAAAAGCTTTGAGCTTTCAAAAACTGGATCATATGGCCTTGACGATGTTAATGTTAATTCTGTTAATGAACGAATAAATTACAATGTCATCCAGGTCTGCAGCAACAGCTTATCATTACTGGAGTTTCACTGTTTTATTCATCAGCCTCTGAAAACTTGCTGGGGCTCCATGTAGGTCAAATGATAGCACTGAGTTTTGAATTAGACAGTCCAGGATTATAACAGCTGTTTTTCTTTGGCAGAGGGGCAAATGACATCTGTCAGCATTCCTACAACAAGTCTAGTGTCAGGTATCTAGCCTTCCCTAGGTTTCCATTCAGTTCATCAATTCTGGCCATGGAATAGTTATCAAACATTAAAATGCTATATAGTTTCCTAAAGTCATTGCAGAATTTAATACTTTCATTAGTTTTAGGAACTTGAACCATTGGCCTATGGGTACATGTTGTGATTTTTCTGTCATGCCCACCTTGACCACATTTTTAAACATCTTCTCCAACTCAATGTTTTAGTGATTTTAGATATATATATATATATATATATATATATATATATATATATATATATATATATATATATATATGTATATATGGGTCCCCTATAGAAGACCGACAGCTCACAACACCAACACCCACATCGCCAACATCAAAAGCCCGACACATGAAATACTAACAATGGGGAAACAGTAAGTCTCCATAGTGCGTAATGGAAATATTTCCATTCCTGCACTGTAGTGCGATCTTGGAGTTGGAGGGGTGTAGAGGGGTGGAGCCCCCTGCTAGCAGAAACAAGGAAATTTTATTTTCCTTTTTTCTGCAGTAGCGCTGTTGTTGGTATTTCATGTATCGGGCTTTTAGTGTCAGAGATGTGGGTATCGATATTGTGAACTGCCGGACTTCTGTAGGTGATCCATATATAGATATATATATATATATATATATATATATATCTATATATATATATATATATATATATATATATATATATATATATATATATATATATATATATAGATATATATATATATATATATATATATATATATATATATATATATATATATATAGATATATATGTATGTATGTAAGTCTTAGTTCAACCTTCACTTCAGATGTTGTCACTGTGTAATGCTCTATAGTTTAGTTTTCCTTAACATTTCTGAAAACACTCATATTTCTTAACAGAAATTTTCTTACTTTCTGCTTTTGCATTCTTGACAAGGATTCATGTCATACTAGCTGGGAGCCTGATGAAATAATGTTACCATGAACATTTTGCCACCAGAGGGTGCACCATGTTAACTAATAAGCTACTGGAAAAATACATGCAAATCTTGTTTTGGGGAAGACTATACTACTTGTACAGAACTAATGCCGCTCAAACTGTGTGTCTTACAGAACTCTCCATTTTATGCATTTTTCAATTGCAGCATAGAAGAAAGAGTCTTAAAACCACCCATTATTTATAAATAGTGGAATGAGATACATATAAAGCAAAGCAGATATAATAAAACAACAGCTGACACAAGTCTATACCTCAGATAGTGGAGATCTTGGAAGCAGTGATCTAACTTTTCCCAGGAGTTCTGTAAACAATGGCTGCAAGCTGTTTATAAGAAGATAGGCAAATAAGTGAGGAGAAATAGTGATATTTTATTTATTTGATTGTATTTTAATTTTGTTACAAGAAGATATGCAGATCAGTGAGGGGAAATAGTGAATATAATGGTCTTTCGGCTTTTCCCAGTTAGGAGTCGCCACAGTGGAACTCTGGTCCGCTAATGATTGGCAGTGGATATTTACAGTGCCGAGTTGCCAGCTCGATGCCCAGCCTTCAAAGAAGGCACACCCATTCATGCATGCACCTACCTGTATGTCTTTAAATGTCACTCGACCGCAGGGAGGACATGCAGAGTGAGGGGAAATAGCGAGATCTTATTAATTTTATTTTATTTGTTTTAGGATTATTCCACTGCACAGCATATAAATTACTAAATTGTGAAGTGCACCTTCAAAACAGCAGTTGCATAACAGTGAGGAATGATTGCAAGCAAAAGAGGATGGTGCAGTCCATGAACATTTTTAATACTAGCAGAAGAAGAATGTTCTGGTACCAGTGAGAAATGATTCATTTATGTAAAGACCATGTTTTCATAAGGCCATAGAAGACAACAGCAAAACATGAATGACTTATGCATTCTAAAGCTTCATTTTGTGAAGGTTATTAACTTCTGTATATATAACTAAAGGGAAAAAAAAACTGCCATCACAGAAACAGCAGGCCTCCTAGACAGACAATTATGCAATACAAAAAGAAATGAAACAAGAAATAGAAAGTGGAGGAATACTGACAACCATATCAGTTACAACCGAAAGAAACTGGAAAGGTGGCTGTAAAAGTAAAGGCCTAGAGTAAGAGAAAGGGAAGTTAATTGAATCATAAGGGGAGAAAAAATTGTATAGGTAGATAAGCAGGTAAAGAAGGACAAACTGATTGATAGTGAAGCTTCAGAAAGAGATGATAATACCAGAAAAAGGTGATAAAAGGCAAGGTTACTAAATGACGGCCTTTCCTGACTGTGTGGAAAGAAAGAAGACTGCGATTCATCATATCATCATATCAGGGATACGTGAAACATCTAAAACCTTTCACAGCGATCTGATGAAAGAAATCCAAAAGCTAAAGTTCGACAAAGGAGTGTGTTACAGTATTCATGTCATTGTTCTTTGAGAACTGAATGACAGAAATGGAAGCAACGTTAAAAAACTTTATCCTGTAGACTGGAAAAAGACAGCTGTTATCTTCCCTAGCAAAACTGTAAGACAGATGGTGCCGAAGACATCTGACCTGACTGTTTCAGATCTGTCACTGGCAAAATCATAGAATCACTTCTGAAGTATCTGAATTATAGGTTCATAGGTAGGTACTAGGCTATCTGCCCGAGGGCATTTATAAGCCTAGCCAGAGTGTGTTGGCTTTCGCCGCTCCATTGATTAATTAACTGAGCCCCTGTCAAGTAGAGCCAATGAAGTGATCCCAGGGGTGTATTTTCTGTTACCCATCCACTCGTCAAGGTTTCTCTTGAAGAGTGTTAGTGAGGGGCTCTGCCTAATGTAGTTAGGAATTTTGTTCCAAAGCATGGGGGAGTCTCTGTGACAGGAATCTATTCCTCCAGCATGTTATATTTATTGTTGTGGCGAGGTTTAGCTGACTAGAGCGCGTGGCTCACAGTGACTTGGATTTCTTTAGGTGGAGCATGTCCATCAATTCTGAGTTGGACATGGCTTTGTAAGTCAGGTAGAGATCACCTCTGAGTAAGCAATATGCCACTGAGTACAGCCGGAGTTTTTTCAGTCGGTCTGCATAGGACATATGTTTGAGGCCAGTAATCCTCTTGGTGAGGTACTTTTGTGGTCTTTACAGCTGTTGGAAGTGTCTTGTGAGGTACATCCCAAATGGGGCATTGTACTCTATGATGAGTCTGATGAGTGACGAGTAGAGGGGCACTATAACTTCTTTATTTCTAGATGCAAACCCTTTAGTAATTAGATGAGCCACATAGAAGGATTTCTTAACTACTTTGGCAATATGATTGTCAAAGGAGAGATTACTATCTACCTGGGTCCCCAGATCTCTTATTACCTCTTCTGTATTAAGGGGACTGCCACCTATGTGGTAATTCGTGGGTGTTTTGTTTTTCCCAAATGGGATGACTATACATTTTTTGGCATTTAGTTTGAGGCCATGACTTTGACACCAGGTGTCCATCTCAGTAAGGCCTTTTGGAGGATGTCCGTGTCAGCCAGAAAGTCAATTATGGCTCCCAGTTTGCAGTCATCGGCAAACTTGGTTAGCCATAGTCCTCCTGTGTTTGCCTGTACATCTGAGAAGTATATGCTGAACAGTAGGGGTCACAGGACCGAGCCTTGCGGGACACCACTTGTGACTGGGTTATTGGAAAGCTACTGTGGTTCTGGATGCATGTCAGCATGAATTAACAGGGGACTTCATTCAGACAGATATCCACACTAACAAGAAAGGAAAGCACACATCTTTTTCTTTTCTTATATATTTGTTCATGTTGCTAACACCTTGGCTTCTTTGCCTCCATGGAGAATGCAGAGTAATTACAGGTCCCACTTATGCTACCTACTCGCACCTAACCTATCACCTTTAACATTCATACAGCCCTTGGGCTTTTGAATTTTTGTTTAGCTATGAAGAAAACTCAAAGATTTTCCATCTGTGTAACTTAACACAACTTAACTTAAGTATAACTTAAGGATAGGAGATTGTTATAAATGACATAAGTTTTGTTCTGACAGGTAAGAATGATTGCAATTCAGAAGCAGTTGAATAACATTAAAATGCACCTGCAGCATCCACCTTTAGATTATATAGGGGAGACCACACATAATATTCATCTGTGGATTTTAAAAATAGCACAAGGATATAAAAAAGGATCACTTAAAGGGCAGTTACTGATATTTTTAAATAGAAATGTTAGGAAATGAAAATGAATCAATTTTACAGTGCTGTCTCATGTAGGCCAACAAGTACCTCAGATCTTAGTTCAAAATTTCAGTTAACTCATTCACTCCAACAGAGCTCAGGAAGTTTGCTCTGTAACTTCCAGTGGGTGGAGCCACACATAATCAAATTATGTCCTCACATTTCAAGCAAATGTTCATATCTCTGGAACCATTGGGGTTATGAAAGAAGTATAAATGGCAAACACTTCAGCACAAACTATTTTTATATTGGTAGCATTCTTTAAGTTCTTGGTCTTGAACTGAATTTTATAAGTCACAGTAAACACAGTAACTATTACATGTGCAATATTTTGTAAACAACTTACAATATCTCAGCAATGACCCAAGTTACACACATACTGTCGGCAGCATTTTATTCATCTGGCTGAGAGCTTTCATATGAGGGTAAGTAGTTATGTCTGTCTTACTTGGTTGTTGAGATATTTAAAAAAAAGTGGAAATTATGTCTGTATAAATTAATATAAAAAAAACAACAGTTAATATGTATTTACCTCCATTAGACATAGGCCAAATATTAATGCAGCTGAGTTCGCCATTGTGTAAGCTTTAAGATGAAATATTTTAAAACTTTGTACATAGCATGATTTTAGAATTATTGATGCAAATAAGAACAATCAATATTTGACACCTAGAGGCATCAGTAGGAGTTAACAGCAGATGCACCTGGAGGCGTCACATAGATGTAATGCGTTAAAAAAATATATATGCATATATATATATATATATATATATATATATATATATATATATATATATATATATATATATAAACATACATATGTTTAATATTCTGCTGCAACCCCAAGAGCTAAGCAATGAATTTGTACTGAAATATTTTTGGTAAATAAAACAAACAGAATTTCTTTATAAGAAATGTTGCTGTATGTGATGGTTTCAGTTTCTTAGCTATGTTACAACAAGTTCGACAATGAAGCAGCAGAGAGAACCACAGCCAAGAGCAGCTGACAGAAGAGAAAGGAGGCAACATGAACATCAGAGTAGCAAAAAAACAAAGAAAATCAGTGGCTCAGGCAGCCACAAAAGCTTCAAAGCTGAAGAAGTAAACTATCTTGGGAGCAGAATCACCAGTAAAGAGTATCTTGCTAAATGTACATGCTTTAGGCTACATTCCATGGAAATGAGATAAGTTCAGACTGAGATCTTCAGTTATCAAAATCTATGAATAGACCCGGGGCAAAGTGGATACATTCTAGACAAAATAGAGATAAGGCAGACAGCCAGCATGTAGCTCCCTGTAGAGAAAAAAGCCAAACCAAAGGGCTCTATCTGACTAAATTTGCAGAAGGCTGCAAGCTTAGAGCAGTCATTGAATCTCCAAATGACTTAGCCATCCTGCCTTCTCAGATGATTTACTTAAAGAAGGCTACCATAAGGCTGGGGTTAATCCTATAAAACAAATAGTTATTAATGATAATGGAAACTGCTCCTTTTTCTTTGGTTTTCAGAAATCACAGATTATGAGTAATAAATAATGTTGACTTATTCTAGGAATGCTGTTGACATTTGTATTATTTTTAGAAGGAATTGGCAGGTTTTGGTTACAGATGATAAGATAAAAAATTTAGTAGGCATGAGTCCTGCTTTTCATACAAAAATAAGAAAAAAAAAATCAAAAACAAATATGCAACAAGTCAATACAGCATAATAATATTTTTTGTAGGCTAGGTACTTTTATTTGCAGGAACTATAGTACCTGTAAATATATAAGGGATATACATTTTTTATACACCCTAATTAAATAAAAACACATTTTGATTGTTATGCTGATTATAAAACAAGACATGTTATATACATATATAGCTATTTGTCAAGTCTGTTCTTCCTTCTGTGTTGGCAAAATGAATTGTCAACTAAAAGATTGTATTCTTGAACATGCTAATAATAGTTTAAAGAGAAACATTACAAATGCATTATCAATATATGTTATCTCCAGTAACACTACTCACCTGTTAAAGTTTTCATTTTTTTTAGCAAAAACATCTTTATTGAATTATCACTTATGATATAAGCAATCAACATTTATATAAATGAAAACAAAGTATATTGACATATTTTCAGTTACAAACATTATACATCATATATTGGGCAGGATTCACGATGGATTGCATGGAGTCTAAGAGTAGTGTAAGACTCCATGCAGCCATCGCTATCCAGGAACAGTCTGTATTTGCGTGTAAGAGAGAATGCAATGAACAAACTGACAGTGGTGCTTGTCTGGGAACCTGTAATCAGCAGGCAGGTTCAAAGCGAAACAGTAATGATAGCAGCAAGGGCAACAATGTCCTGCCTAATGAATCTGAAATGCAGGAGAAGCATTTTGACTTTGGAGCATGGGCTGGTCAGCAATTTTGGTTTCGTGAAGGTACTGTCAATTTCAATACTAATTTAAGCAGTAATTCTGACATTAATGCTGGCATTGAAAAAGATTTTAGCATTCTTCGTGACAAGCTTTATTCTTTTAAAGCAAACCAATTGGAAATTGACTATCTTAAGGAGTGTGTCAATGTGGGAAGAATACCAAAGGGACTGAGGTGTTTCAAATTTCCCAACAATGTGCAAAAGGACTCTAATTACTACAAGAAATTGTGTGGTGTATTTAATCGTGCTGGTATAGAAATGGAGGAGATTGTTGTTTTTTCATTAAAGCAAGAAAGTTTTATGTCAGTTGCAGCCTTTCATTTTCTGCTTTTGCGGAAGAAGGAACACCAGCTTTTCATCTATTTTTTATTCTGGGCTTCCAGAGCCAGCTTCCAGGTTGTGGATCTGCTTTGCTTTATTGGTTCTTTTCACTTGTTCTTGGTTTTTTGTTTGTGAACTGTTTCGGATCCATAGCGGAAGAAGGCGCGCAGAGAACTTTCTCTGACACTCCTCAGTTACTTAAACCACGAGATGATAGTGCACCGGTTACAAGGACAGAGTTCAATCAGGTACTGGGCATGCTAACCCAGTTAACGAGTATGCTCAACAACAGTGGTGTTGAGCGACCTACAGTTTTTCCAGGTAACCAGCAGCAGGGTTTAGACATAATGAATGCAACGAACAAACTGACAGTGGTGCTTGTCTGGGAACCTGTAATCAGCAGGCAGGTTCAAAGCGAAACAGTAATGATAGCAGTAAGGGCAACAATGTCCTGCCTAATGAATCTGAAATGCAGGAGAAGCATTTTGACTTTGGAGCGTGGGCTGGTCAGCAATTTTGGTTTCGTGAAGGTACTGTCAATTTCAATACTAATTTAAGCAGTAATTCTGACATTAATGCTGGCATTGAAAAAGATTTTAGCATTCTTCGTGACAAGCTTTATTCTTTTAAAGCAAACCAATTGGAAATTGACTATCTTAAGGAGTGTGTCAATGTGGGAAGAATACCAAAGGGACTGAGGTGTTTCAAATTTCCCAACAATGTGCAAAAGGACTCTAATTACTACAAGAAATTGTGTGGTGTATTTAATCGTGCTGGTATAGAAATGGAGGAGATTGTTGTTTTTTCATTAAAGCAAGAAAGTTTTATGTCAGTTGCAGCCTTTCATTTTCTGCTTTTGCGGAAGAAGGAACACCAGCTTTTCATCTATTTTTTATTCTGGGCTTCCAGAGCCAGCTTCCAGGTTGTGGATCTGCTTTGCTTTATTGGTGCTTTTCACTTGTTCTTGGTTTTTTGTTTGTGAACTGTTTCGGATCCATGGAGAACTTTCTCTGACACTCCTCAGTTACTTAAACCACGAGATGATAGTGCACCGGTTACAAGGGCAGAGTTCAATCAGGTACTGGGCATGCTAACCCAGTTAATGAGTATGCTCAACAACAGTGGTACAGTTTTTCCAGGTAACCAGCAGCAGGGTTTAGAGCAAAAGAGAAGGCGCACAATGAATGCAATGAACAAACTGACAGTGGTGCTTGTCTGGGAACCTGTAATCAGCAGGCAGGTTCAAAGCGAAACAGTAATGATAGCAGTAAGGGCAACAATGTCCTGCCTAATGAATCTGAAATGCAGGAGAAGCATTTTGACTTCTGGTCAGCAATTTGAAGGTACTGTCAATTTCAATACTAATTTAAGCAGTAATTCTGACATTAATGCTGGCATTGAAAAAGATTTTAGCATTCTTCGTGACAAGCTTTATTCTTTTAAAGCAAACCAATTGGAAATTGACTATCTTGGAAGAATACCAAAGGGACTAAAGTGTTTCAAATTTCCCAACAATGTGCAAAAGGACTCTAATTACTACAAGAAATTGTGTGGTGTATTTAATTATAGAAATGGAGGAGATTGTTGTTTTTTCATTAAAGCAAGAAAGTTTTATGTCAGTTGCAGCCTTTCATTTTCTGCTTTTGCGGAAGAAGGAACACCAGCTTTTCATCTATTTTTTATTCTGGGCTTCCAGAGCCAGCTTCCAGGTTGTGGATCTGCTTTGCTTTATTGGTGCTTTTCACTTGTTCTTGTTTTTTTTGCGTGTAAGAGAGCACCTAAAATGGCTCTTACACGGACAGGGCGTGGATATGCTAATTCCCTCACTTGCAGCCGAAAGGCATGCAAATGAGGTAATTTCGCAATCCAGGAAGCAGAAACCTGCCCGTGTAAGAGCCATGTTATCTGCAGAAATGTACTCAGTTGACAACTGAGTACCGTTCTGCAAATAACACAATGGAGCCTTGTCAGCTCCAAATAAAGGTTGCATATGTTCCAGGCAGCATGCCAATGGCCAAATATGTGGCCACTGGCAACGTACCCCGATGCAAAAATGAAATAAAAATGTTTAAACGTAGAGCAGCGCCACGCAAACGGGCTGCGCTATAAAAAACAGAAAAATAAAAATTGGGTTTTATGCAAAGCATGAATTTGCAATGCAAGGGAATAGCAGGCTGAAAACAACATGGCCACCGAGTAGGGGTTGCTAAGGGGGGAAGCTGAGTGTAAGACATGTAACTAAGCATTAGTAGGCAATCCTATGTAAATGAGTGGTAGGATAGTGAATCGCACTGTCACATAGCAAATGAGCACATTCCATGGAGTGTAGGAGTAGGATAAGGGGGAGTAACAGAGTAGGAGATAGGTGACATCACAGGGGGGTATGTATGAAAGAAATGAAGCTCATTGGAGCACAGTGGCATGTGAAAGATGTCAGTCACACATCATGGAAAGAGGAGTGTCAACAAGTAGGCATGGGAAAGCCAAGAAATGGAAGGTGTACACTATGGATAACACCAAAGTTTCTTGCTGGGCGTGCATGCGCACATGTGCGTGCTGGGAGGCACGAGTAAGATAGAGTGCGCCCGTGTAAACATGAGTGCATGCGTTTAAGCTGGAGTAAGCATGTAGGAGCCTGTATAAAGACTTGCAAGCTTGTTTGTGCTGGTGTGCACGCGGTTTAACCCGAATAAGCAGATTGTAGTCCGTCTAAACATATGTGCGCGCATGTTAGCCGCTGTGAGCATGTTTGCACTTGTATGCTCGTCGCTCCCCCCCGAGGAAACAGAAAGGAAAAAGGAAATAGTAGGAAGCTAGCAGGGAATACTGGCAGAGCTAGTAGGTGAAAACAATCAGAAGCAGGCAATTACACAGGCAGAACAGTAGCCCAGCCCAGCACTTAAAACTCTGCAAACAACAGTGCAGTATGTTTCTCTCAAGAGACACTGCAACAGAGGAGTAAGCTATTAGAAGTGAAAACTGAAAAAGCTTCACTCAGACCAAAAATGCTAAGGGCTGCCATAGCTGTTATAAGGAGACATATGCAACATGCTGAGGGTGGTAACTATGCAAATGCTGCTGGACAACCCACAGTGAGGAGACGGAGAAGAGTGTACAGGCCCAGGGTCACCTACCAGGGGTTACATGAGCTGGAGATAGTGGAGCACTATAGAGTGGACAGAGACCTCCTACAGCAAATTGTTGAGCTGTGCAGGCCACGCCTCACACACAGAACCAACAGAGGGGAACCCATCCCAGTGGAAACCAAGGTATGTGTTGGCCTAAGAATACTAGCAACTGGTACCTTCCAGAGACCAACTGGTGATATGATGGGGATATCACAGGCATCAGCATCCCGTGAGGTATTGGCCAGCAATATGCTTCTCTTCCAGCAAATAGCGGAATACCCTGAGGTAGTGGGTGCAATAGACTGCACGCATATACGCATCAAAGCACCAGCTGGTGAGCGGGGTAGGGCCTACATTAGCCGCAAGGGCTTCCCCTCCATCAACTGCCAGGTTGTATGTGATGCCCAGGGCATAATAATGAATGTGTGTGCTAGCTGCCCTGGAAGCTACCATGATTCCCATATCTGGCATTTGATGCAGCTGTACCAGACATTTGCCAATGGAGACATCCCACATGGTCACTTAGTGGGGGATGCTGGCTATGCACTGGAGCCGTGGCTGATGACACCCATCAGAAATGCACACACACCTGAACAAGAACGCCATAATGAGGCACATGCACAAACATGAGATGTAATCGAGCGTGTGTTTGGGTTGCTCAAGTCACGGTTCCGGTGCCTGGACACATCTGGTGGAGCCTTGCAGTACTCACCAACTACATGTACCCAAATTGTCATGGTATGTGCTATGCTACATAATATGATTCTGCAAAAACAGCTGCAGCAGGACCAGCATAGGGCTGGGCCAAATAACCCCCCACCATTGCCAAGGTCATCACAGGCAGAGCGTGACTTGGAGGAGGAACAACCTGAGCCTGCCCCAGTAGGCAGAAGGAGGTGTGCCCAGTATGCCTTGGCCTTGGCAAAGAGGCAATGCATAGCAAATACACTGGCTCAGTAGGAACCCTGGAAATGATACCTCTGTCTGACTCACACATATAGTAAAAGGGATGCCTAAGTTGACACAACCTGCTTTCAAACATGTACAGGGAGTGTAGTATGTGCATCCAACATAGACAGCCCTGCAGCACCACCTGAGGCATGATTGCCATGTGTTAAGCAATGTAACACCATGTAGTATATGCAAACTTGATGACCCTGACTAACATCCTACCCTCACCAAGCATGATGCCACAATATGAAGACAAGATGATCAATTACAATAATTGGCTTAAGTATTGCTTTTAGTCAAAGGGGATACAATGCCTGTCAGCCTGGGATGACATGCTGAGCAAGACACGATGCTCCACCTGCTACGGATGGCTTGCACCTATCACCCCTGGCCTTTTGGATACTGGAAAAGGCTGTCGTCACCCCCACCGTGCCTTGAATAGGTAAGACTCAAAACACAAACCCACCTCCATAGGTAGCACAGTGGATAAGAAAATGGAACTAATGATACTCAATGTCAGACATGTAAACCACAAGATGCATGCAGTCCAAACTCTACTCAGCATGGAGAATGTTGATATCTGTGCAGTAATAGAAAACAGGGTCAAGGCTCCCAAGAGCACCCTAGCACTACCAGGTTACACCTCATACCATGCTTTACAGCCCCCAAATATGGAACAAACTACAAAAGGAGGGTGACTATCAATAATTGTCAAGGATAACCACACCCCAAGGTTGGTGCCACAGCAAGAAGCAGCATGGACTATCCACGGGCAAGTAACAGTGGCTAAAACTGCCTCCCAGTTAGTAGCCTGCTACAGACCACCCTCCTAACTCCAGGAACCGCACATGGCCTACCTCAGAACACATGAAAATATCAAGGTCTCTCCAAACAACATTATATTGGGCGACTGAAAGTACTCAAACATAGACTGGGAGCATTATTCTAGCTCCAACACCCTAGGACAAAGGTTCCTAGAATTCATAAACCAAAATGCTATGGAACAACTTACCACTCCCACAAGAGGGGTAAGCATACTGGATGTGATAATCAGCAACATGGGTACTCTATGCCCAAGATGAGAAGTGTATCCCTCACTGGTAAGATCAGACCATAGAGTAATCTCACTGGATATTCACATCCTGACCGCAGTCCCTGGGCAGAAAACCACAGTGAAAAACATGTGTAAAGCAAATGTTGCACTCCTCCAAACTGAGGTGGAATCCATTAAAGGCCTTGTGCCTGTGGAAAATATGGGCCAGATCTCAGAACCCTTTATAAATGCATTCTATGAACACATTCAGGAATGCATGGATTATGCAATCCCAAATAAAACCAAGACCCAATCCCATACACGCAGGTATCTGGCCTGGTGGACCACAGCCATTTCCAAACCATGCAAGAGAAGGAGGAAGCTACTACATGATATAGCAAAACTCAAAAAGGGAAGTAATCACTGATCAGTATTATGGTAAAAAAATATGGCCACACATAAAATCCTCTAAGGCCAGCTACAACATGTTGAATCTGGGAATCTTGAGGCAATGTTACACCTGCCTCATGTACACAGACAACCCCCTCCTCCCCCCAACAAATACAAATATATGTGAGAGATGCAACTATTTAGCCAAACTGGAGGCTGAGCTCTCTGAACTCAGTACTGGCAAAAACAATCAGGAGGAGAAGGTAACCACACACACCACAAACCCAGTCTCACATAGACCTATCACAACTGCAAACCAAACACATAAACACACAAAAACATTCCCGGAGGCTCTAATTAAAACCTACCAAAACAACAGAGGCCTCCAAAGCAGACACTCAAGCAACCACTACCTCAAAACATAGCACATGCAACACATAGTTCACAAAGTCAGTGTGCCAAACAGTCATAGCCCTTAAGGCCAAACAACATACCTGATACACTTGTAATAGGTGACTCCATAGTCAGACACACTGATGTCCCGCTCACCAGACTGAACAAGGAAAAGGTTACAGTAAGCTGCCTGTTGGGTGCTAGAATCCGCCACATAACACAAGCACTCAGGTCACTCCAAAGCAAGTACAAATATGACTCAGTCATTGTCCATGCCGGTGTGAATGACCTGAGACGTACCTCCCTGGACTACAGGAAAAGAGACATATAGGAGCTCTCTAATTATGTAGCCCAGGCTGGTATGACCCTGACCCTGAGCAGCATCTTACCCTCACCAAGAATGATGCCACAGTACAAACACAGAATGATCAGCTTTAACAATTGGCTCAATTACTGGTGTCATTCTAAGGGGATCCAATGTCTGTCTGCTCAGGATGACATGCTTGACAAGCCACGCTGCTTCGCAAGGGATGGCTTGCACCTGTCACCCGTGGGCTTCCGGATATTGGCCAAGGCTCTTGCCACCTCCATAGTGCCTTTTTTAGGCAAGGCTCAAAAGACAAGCCCACCTCCCTAGAAAACACAAGTGGAAAAAAACTAAGGGTAATGCTGCTCAATGCCAGAAGTCTAAACCTCAAGATGCACGCTCTTGAGGCCCACCTCAGTATGGAAAACATTGATGTCTGTGCAGTGATGGAAACCTGGTTCAAGGTTCCTGAGAGCACCCCAGCACTACCAGGTTATACCTCATATCATGCTTTTCGGACCCAAAACTTGGACTGAACCACAAAAGGAGGGGGATTAGCCATATTCATCAAAGATACCCACACCTTCAGGTTACTGGCAAAGCACGAAGCATCGGAGACCATCCATGTGCAACTAACTGTAGGCAAAACTGCCGTACAGTTTGTAGCATGCTACAGACCACCCTCTCAAACTCAGGAACCCCACTCAGCCTTCCTGAAGACACTGGAGAGTATGAATGTCTCTCCAAATACCATCATATTGGGAGACGTCAACTACCCAAACATAGACTGGGAGCATTACTCAAGCCCCAACGCCCTAGCCCAAAGGTTCCTAGAATTCATAAACTCAGATGCAATGGAACAACTAGTCACCACTCCCACAAGAGGAGATAATATACTAGACCTGATCATCACAAACATGGGGACACAATGCTCCACACCGGAAGTATACCTGTCATTGCTGAGATCAGAACATAAATTAATCTCACTGGAAATCAACATCCTGCCCCCACCCCCTGCACAAAAGACCACAGTGAAGAATTTCTCAAAAGCCGACTTCACACTTCTTAAGACTGAAGTGGTATCCTTCAAGACCCCTGGGCCACTGGAAACCGCAGACCACACTGCTGAATCCTTTATAAACACTTTCTACGGACACCTAAAAGAATGCATGGATCATGCAATCCTGAATAAAACCAAGACCCATTCCCCCAAAGGCAGGCGTCCTGTCTGGTGGACCCCAGCCATTAACAAACTTTACAACAGGAGGAGGAAGCTACTACATGACAGAGCAAAATCCCTAAAAGGGAAGGCATCTCTGATCAGTACTAGCAAAAAACCACGATCACTCATAAAATCATCCAAGGCCAACTTTGACAGAAAAATCACAAAGGACACAAAAGACAATCACAAGGCCTTCTTTACTTATGTTAGAAACCTGGGTGGAAACTCCCAGATATGCTCAGAGTTAGTCCAAAATGACACAAAATACACTGAACTCACAGACATTGCCAACATTCTGGCAGACAGGTTCAGTGCAAATTCCCCCCCCCCCCAAAAGGAGAAATATTTATCCCAGCAGAGTGTAGCCTCCCTAACATCTCAGATGCCCAGGTGAGAGCCAACCTTTCCAAAGCTAACAACACAGCATTAATGGGACCAGACGGTGTCCCGGGTTGCGTGCTACATGAACTCCAAGAGGAACTAAACCCACACATAAGGCTGCTGTTTAATCTCAGCCTTACTACAGGATATGTACCCAAAGAATGGCATACAGCAACAGTGGTCCCACTCCACAAAGGAGGTGCTTCTACAGACCCTGGAAATTAATGCCCCATAAGCTTGACGAGCCTGGTCTGCAAAGCTATGGAGAGGATCATTATGGAACTCATAAACAAAGACATTGGGGACCTACAGACACTGGATCCTACCCAATTTGGCTTTGTCAAGGGCAGATCCTGCCTTTTGAACCTGGTCAACTTTTTTGAAACAGTCACTAAGGCCATTGATGAGGGTAAGGCAGTTCACACTGCCTACCTTGACCTTGCAAAAGCTTTCGACACAATACCCCACTTGGGCATCATAGACAAGCTCACCAGCTCAAATGTAAACCCATATATCATAAGATGGCTTGAAAACTGGCTCAAGGACAGAACCCACAAGGTCAGAATTGCTGGAGCCATGTCAGACTCTAAGCCAGTCACAAGCAGTGTCCCACAGGGCTCTGTCCTGGGACCCCTCTTGTTCGGCATTTATTTTTCTGAGGTGCAAGCAAACATAGAAGGATTGTTGCAGAAAAAGTTTGTAGATGACTGCAAACTGGGCACCATAATTGATACTCCAGTGGACACAAGCATCCTTCAGAAAGGCCTCATAGAAATGGATAACTGGTGCCAGAGCCATGGCCTTAAACTGAACGGCAAAAAATGTATAGTCATACCCTTTGGGAAAAACAAGGTATCTACAAATTACCACATAGGTGGTAATCCATTAAGTACGGAAGAAGTAATCAGGGACCTAGGGACACAAGTTGACAGTAACCTCTCATTTGACACTAACATTGCCAAGGTGGCTAGGAAGACCTTCTATATTGGCCACCCTATCATGAAAGCATTCACATCTAGATCAAGAGAGGTCATTGTGCCCCTATACTCTTCTCTTATCAGGCCCATAATTGAGTACAGTGCCCCATTTGGGATGTACCTTACCCGACACCTGCAGCAGTTAGAAAGACCCCAAAAGTACCTCACCAAGAGGATAAAGGGTCTCAAACATTTGTCATATGCTGCCTGGCTGAAGAAACTCCAGCTCTATTCAGTCACATACCGCCTACTCAGAGGCGATCTATGCCTGACGTACAAGGCCATGTCCAATCCAGAATTAATGGACATGCTCCACCTCAGAAAATCCAAATCCATCAGAGCCACGAGAGTGAAAGATTTGAACCTCAACACAGAAATAAATAGGATGTGCTGGAGGGAAAGATTCATAACCCAGAGGCTCCCTACACTCTGGAACAGAATCCCATTCCATGTAGGCAGAGGCCCTCACTTGACTCTCTTCAAGAAAAATCTTGATGAGTGGATGGGGATTGTAGGTTTACACCAGGGGTCATCTCTGTGTCACTACTAGACAGAGGCACAGTGAACTAAACCCTAAATGGGCATAATATTCACATTCCAAGTGGTGGCAAAAGCCACACACACTCTGGCTAGGCTTATAAATGCCCTAGGGCAGATAGCCTAGTATGAACCTATGAACCTATGAAGATACAAATTGTACAGGACACTAAGGATAATCACAAGGCTTTCTTAACTGATGGTAGGAACCTTGGTGGAAATTCACAGATATGCTCAGAATTACTCCAAAATTACAAACAATACATCAAAACCACACACATTGCCAACATCCAACCTGATAGGTTCAGTGCAAAATCCCCCCCCCACCAAAATGCCAAATATCTATCCCAGCAGAGTGCTGCCCCCCTGACATTGCAGATGCTGAGGTAACAGCCAGTGTCTCCAAAGCAAAATACACAGCATCAATGGTGCCAGATGGTGTCCTGGGCTGCGTCCAACATGAACTCCAAGAAGAATGGAACACCAAATAAAATTACTGCTCAATCTGAGCCTTACCACAGGATATGTACCGAAAGAGCAGTGTACAACAACAGTGGTCCCTCTCCACAAAGGTGGTGTCTGAATGGATACTGAAAACTATCACCCCAGAATCCTGACTAGCTTGGTCTGCAAAGCTATGGAAAGGATCATCATGGACCTCAGAAATAAAGATATTGGGGACCTACAGACACTGGACCCTACCCAGTGTGGCTTTCTTAAGGACAGATCCTGCCCCTTAAACATGTTTGACTCATTTGAAACAGTCACCAAGGCCATTGATGAGGGGAATGTGGTCCACACAGCCTATCTGGACCTTGCAAAAGCCTTCCATACAATACCCCACTTGTTCATTATAGATAAGCTCACCAGCTTAAATATAAACCCCTATTCAAGTAGAAGGGTTGCAAACCAGCTCAAGGACAGAACTGACATGGTCAGAAATGCTGCAGCCATGTCAGACTACAAACCAGCTACAACTGGCATCCCACAAGGCTCAGTCCTGGGACCTCCCTTGTTTGGTATATATTTCCCAGAGGTACAGGCCAATGTGGAAGGACTGTGTCTGAACAAGTTTGCAGATGACTACAAACTGGGCACCATATCTGACCCTCCAGCTGACACAAGCATCCTACAAAACGGCCTCATAGAAACAGACAACTGGTGCCAGAGCCATGTCATCAAGCTAAATGCAGAAAAGTGTATAGTCATCCCCTTTGGAAAAACAGTAAGTGCCCACCAGTTACCACATAGGTGTTAACCCATTAAGTACTTTAGAAGTAATAAGAGACCTGGGGACACAAGTTGATAGAAATCTTGCATTTGACAACCATGTGGCCATAGTGGTTAGAGAAACATATCATATACCCACCTAATCATGAAGATATTCACATCTAGATCAGGGGAGGTCACCGTGCCTCTTCAGTCATCCTTCATCAGCCTCACAATTGAGTGCACTGGCCCTTGTGGGAATTACCTTAGCAGACACCTCCAGCAACTGGAAAGACCCCAAATGTACCTCACCAGGAGGATCACAGGGCTCTAACAGATGCCATGTGTTGCCTGATTAAACAAACTGCAGCTCCACACAGTGCCATACTGCCTGCCCAGAGGCGATCTGTGCCTGATGTATAAAGCCATGTCCAAGCTGGAATCAATGCACATGCTGCACCTTGTAAAATCTGAATGCCAGTGAGCTATGCACATGAGAGACCTGAACCTCAGCACTGATATAAATATGACATGCTGTAGTGATTGATCCATAACCCAGAAGCTCCCTCCACTCTTGAGTAAACTCCCAGTCCAGGTTAGCCAGAGAGTCCCTCATTGACTCTCTTCAAGAGGAATCTTGATGAGTGGATGGGAGATGGTAGATTTACCCTGGGTATCCCTTTTATGTCACGAGTAGACAGAGGCACAGTATACTAACCTTGAAAAATGTCATGGCAAACTCCAGTTAAAATGTGAGTTGAAGGACAAACACACTGACTAGCATTAGAAATGGCCTAGGGCACATAGCTAGTGTTTGTCAATGTCCACCCAAGTTGCGGAATGCACTACTATTGTTGGACAATCCTGGTTTAAGTAGTCCATAGCTGAACAAAATGCAACATGGTCATATTTGCACAACTGGCCCTTAACCAGTCTGGTGTGCTTAGTATGAATATTTAAAGCAGTGATAGGACTGAAACCCAGGATACTGTCCACCACAGTGAAAGTACTGAACCAGTACACTATACGATATTACAGTGTTTGGTCAGTATGAAAGAATGTTGACAACTGTATGCAAACCCATGGAAACCCTGCAGGCACAGCATAATCCCTGTTGGGTTCAGACACAAAGCAGTTGGGCAGTAAGAACACAACATGACTTCCAACACACAACTATAAATGTGAAATATTGTTGAACACACACAACCACAAATGTAGTGGACCTCAGATCTCAACATATGGAAAGCTCACACTGGGCATGCTCGCACACTTTGATAAATGAGACATATGTCAGGCAACAAGCCATGGAAAGCCTGAACTGGGCATGCTCACACACTTAGGCCAGGTCTCAGTATAGCAGTTGGCCATACATATCTGGCATTTGTATGTGTTAAGCCAGGAAACTCCCACAATACAGCAATCTGCCCAGTGCACACAGTTAAATGACAACAGAGACATAAGTAATATAGTGGATCCCTCTCATATTCAAACATCTTCCACAGATACACAAGTTGTTCATAGAAACAGGGAAAGCTATGGCAATAAGACCTGCAAACAGTTTATCAGCAACAAATATTGTGCATCTGAAACTTAAACATATGGGTGTAGAGGTCAATACTAGGCTGTTTGCCCTAGGGAATACATAAGCTTAGCCAGAGTGTATTTGGTGTCTGCCTCCCAAGTACAGTAGACTACTGTGCCATTGTAAAGTAGGTCACAGAAGGCACCGTTTAAGGCTAGTGTGCTGTGCCTCCATCAAGCAGGGACACAGTGGAGATCCCAGGGGTTGAATTTGCAATGTCACATCCATGTGGCTGGAGTTTGCTGGAAGAGGGTTGGCAAGAAGTTATAACATTAATTGGGATTCAATTCCAGACTGAGGGGAGCCTTATCTGCAGTGTCTGGACAATGTCACTGTCAACACCTTGACGCGATGAGTTTGAGGGATTGAAGTGTTGTGCCAATACTGTTCAGAGATGTCCTCCCTCTGTGGGATATTGCTCTGTAATGTATTAGCTCCCTCCTTCTGTTGTACAGCTTATATATGGTTGGTGTAAACCAGACAGGTCTCCTGTTGTGGAGGAGTCTTGGTTTTATTTGGGATAGCATGATCAATGCAAACCTTCCTGATGCTCATCAAATGCATTTGTCAAGGATTCTGCAGATTGGCCAGTATAATCCTCCAGCATGGGTCCTTTGAAGTATTCCACCCCAGTCTTCACAAGTGCAAAGTCTGCTTTTGATAAATACTTTGTTTGCAGTGATTTCCTTGCCTGGGGGTGGGGATGGGATATGGATGTCCAGGGAAAGTTGGTTATGGTCAGATATTAACAATGGTGGTCTACCTCTGGTGTGGAGCATAGAGTCCCCATGTTGCTGATGGTCAGGTCCAATATGTATTCCCCCTTGTGGCTGTGGTGATTGGTCCTGCCATAGCACATGGATTCACAAATTGTAGTGGCTGTAGGGTGATGTTGTTGAGGCCTGAGTACTTCCCCCACTCAATATTCCTGTACCTGAAGTTAACCACTGTAATGGTGTATGTGAACACCTTCATATCCTACACTGTTCCCAGGGAAGCCAAGTGTGGTTCTTGGATATGGGAGGGGAGGTCTGAACTGGTTGTGTTGTGTGTTACAAGTCCTGTGGTCACGAAGCATGGTATAAAGCATAACCTGGCAGTGCTGATGTGCACATGTGACCCTGAAGTAGGCGTCTGTTAATGCATATATATGCTATCCCCCATACTGACGGATAGTAATAGATGTACATACCTCTTTCTAAATAATGATGTCAGCACCCTATAAATACTGCAGGAGAAGAAATGACACCCAGTAATTCAAATAGTGTGCTCCGCTAAAGCGTCTCTCTCAAATGTCATAACATAGTTAGGTAGGGGTTTGAATCCTGCAAATGTTCAGTGTATGTGTGTTTGGGGTGGGGGGCTGGGTGTGTGCAATTCTCTTTGAAAGAAATGGCCCTTTTGGCAACTGGAAGAACACACTACATGATGTACATTCCTCTTTTGAAAGACTGATGATGTCAGCACCCTATAAGTATAGCAGGAGAAGGGAACACTCCCAGTAATGCGAATAGCGCGCTCTGCTAATGCGTCTTTCTCAAGTGTCATAGTTAGGTAGGGATTTGAATCCTGCAACTGCTCAGTGTGTGGAGGGGGGTTAGGGTGTGTGCAATTTTCTTGGCAAGAAATGGCCCTTTTGGCAACTGGAAGAACACACTACATGATGTACATTCCTCTTTTGAAAGACTGATGATGTCAGCACCCTATAAGTATAGCAGGAGAAGGGAAACCTCCCAGTAATGTAAATAGCGTGCTCCGCTAATGCGTCTTTCGCAAGTGTCATAACATAGTTAGGTAGGGGTTTGAATCCTACAACTGCTCAGTGTGTGTCTTTGTGGGGGGGGGAGTTATGGTGTGTGCAATTTTTTTGGCAAGAAATGGCCCTTTTGGCAACTGGAAGAACACACTACATGATGTACATTCCTCTTTTGAAAGACTGATGATGTCAGCACCCTATAAGTATAGCAGGAGAAGAAAAACCTTGCAATAATGTGAATAGCGCTCTCTGCTAATGCGCCTCCTTCAAGTGTCATAACATAGTTAGGTAGGGGTTTGAATCCTACAAATTCCATGTGTGTTTTTGTCACACAGTTTGTCAATGTGTGGTGGGTGTTGCTTTTATTATTGTATGACATATATTATAGCAGTAATTTCAATGCACACATGAGGTATGTGTGTGCCACGTAGAGATATGTACCTGTGACCTTAAATAGTTCCTATGTGTGAAGCCTGCCTCATGTGAATACATGGAATTTGCATTACACAACTTTTTCACTGTGGTTTTCTGTGCAGGGGCTGAGGTTGGTATGTGAATATAGTGAGATTACTCTATGGTGTCATTTTACCAGTGAGGGATACACTTCTGGTCTGGAGCATAGAGTCCACATGTTGGTGATGATCAGGTGCAGTATGTTTTCCCCTCTTGTGGGAGTGGTAACAAGTTGTTCCATAGCATTTGAGTGTATGGATTCTAGGAACCTTTTGCCTAGGGTGTTGGAGCTACAGTAATGCTCCCAGTCTATGTGTGGGTAGATGCAGTTGGCCAATATGACGTTGTATGGAGACACCTTCATATATTCATGTGTTCTTAAGTAGGCCAAGTGGGTTACCTGTGTTTAGGAGGGTGGTCTGTAGCAGGCTATGAACTGGAAGGCAGTTTAACCCACTGTTAGTTGTACGTGGATAGTCTGTGATGCTTCATGCTGTGGCAACAACCTGGGGGTGTGGGTATCCTTGACATTTATTGAGACTCACCCTCCTTTCATAGTTAGTTCCGGGCACTCATATTACACCTGTTAAATCACTGCTCACCTAAGGGAAGTCATACTCAGCTTGTTAGAGCACTGCTCAGCTATGGGCACTTATAACATTTTTTTTTTTATTGGGTCAGATTTCTTCAAAAATACATGGCCCATTTCATTACATTTTACTTAAATTATAGTTTTATATATATATATATATACATATATGTCATGGGATTGTTTCGTGCTTATTTCACTAAAAATAGAAAATGATGTTGTTGGGGCTCGAACCATGACTACCTCCTCTTTGGCCGACGTCTCTACCGCTACGCTATTGCTACTTGGCTTAATTTGCATATTTAGATCTTATATGCTTTTCCAATGACTGCTAACTGTGGCTGAGTGAAGGGCACACCCGCGCAAATGAGCGCAATTACAGGCAAACATTTCTGAAATTATAAAAAAAAAATTAAACTGTTGATTTTTACATTTTACATTACAGTTGGGTTTATAGTCTGTGGGGGCATGTGTGCTGTTGTGTTTCTTGACATTTCCGCGGACTCGCTCGTGGGAGTTTACTTTCAGGACTCTGACTCTTCTGGGGGCGTGTCCCTTTGCAGAACTCACTGTGTGGACATGCCCCCTACTTCCCTACACAGACCATGTCAGCCTAGGGTGTGATTCAGCATACCCTCATGAATATGCATGGCGTGCTGACATCACACCGTTTAACTGCAGCCTCCGTGTAAGACATATTAACTCTTACACGGAGGTTTCGTGAATCCTGCCCATTATCTTCTACACAGTCATTGTCAATCAAGCATTACATAGCTCATCTAATTCCTGCCTTCGTATAAACATCATTCCTCCTCAAAAATATTATTGTCCAGGTATTGTTCCCACACTTCCCATTTTTCTATGTAATTTGCTCCTACCCTTTTCTAAATATCACACTACCATTTATGTCTTTTACCATATCTACTACTTCTAATATGGTTAGTTTCGATTTGATTTCTATTTTCAAGTAATTGTTTTTTTTGGCAGCTGCCAGAATTAAACTTAGCAAGTAAAGTCAATTCAGATCCCGTATCACAGGTCAAAAAATCATTTCCTTTTGTTCACCCAGTATTTCTGACAGAGTAATCTGCAGGGAAATTTTAAAGTCTGCCAACCCATTAAACTCCCAGACAATATGTTCCTAATTACCTCTTTCATCCCCAGCACATCTCCAACATTTGCAATCCACCTGAAGAAAAATTATTTGGAGTCTGACTGGGGTATAAAAATACATATGCAAATGCTTCCAAGCAAAAATTCTAAATCTTGTAGGCGTTGTTGCATATTTTGGAGTCATACATATTCCATCCCATTATTTCTTGGAGAATTGCTTATCCAGTCTCTCTTCTCTACAACTTCTAACCTGCTCTGATTGATTCCTATAGTTATCATGCAATATTTTAAATGCCCTACTAATTATCCCTTTTAACAGCAGCTTTGATTCTAGATTCAATCAAAACGCTTCCAGTGCTGGTCTTTCACTTAGGATCCCCTATTCCTTTCTTTTTGCCTATACTCTGATATCAATCCTTGATAAGGGAAGTTAGTCTCTAGCCTGCAGTCCAAATTTTTTCTTGGCCTCTTTCCTTGCTGTTACATTTTGCTCTCTAATTATTTGCCCCAATACCTTGGTTCCTTTGCCAGTTTTCTCCAGTAAATTCCCGCCCCCTTTTAACTATTGTCTGTACTCCTAATTGCAGTCATCCCTATTGGCAGAATCTCCTTTCTCCATTCTCATGTTGGTTTAGTTGTTAGAATTCTTTCTGCTACTTTATGAATATAATATTCTGTATGGCTATTGTTATTCTCCTTAAGGATCTGCATCCAAAATCCCAACCTTTTTCATTTTTTTGAGTTTCCCCCCTGTTTCATCACCATGCATTTCCACTTTGAATTATAGCTTTCTGCTTGTGCTATGTATAGAAGCCTTAATTGTGTAGCTCTGAAATGTCCCTTCAAATCAGGTAATCCCAAACTGTTCTATTGGAAGGATTAACTTATCTCACTTGACTCTTGCCCTCTTCTCCCAGGTAAAATCCTTCAACTCTTTATTAATTGCTATCCACAGCTTCTCCTTTGGTTGATAAAAATATGCCTAACCTGTGTATAAAACTAAAGGGAATAAAAGATTTCTCTGTTTGTATCTTGCTATCCATAGCCATAAAACACAGCATCCAGTTTCTCAGTTTTTGTATTAGCTTTGGTTTAGTCTCTTCTCACCCATCCTTAGCTGACATAACAGAATCCTTTTTAACCCATACGCCTATGTAGATCATTTTATCATGTCCCCATAAATATGGGTATTGCTGAACTAATTCATGTGTGGGTAAATAGTTTATAGCTATTGTCTTTGTTTTATTTTCATTAATTTTGTATCCCGAAACTACTCAAAACTATCTCAAAATGTTCCACAACATTGAAATGTCATTTTTTGGTTTTATCAGGTACAAATTAATATCATCTACAAATAAAGCCAACTTTTCTTGATTACAATACCAATAATATCGTTGAATTTCTGAGTCCATTATTTTCTTTGTCAATGGTTCTAAATATAATGCAGGTAACTAATGGGAAATAGGACACCCCTGCCTGGTTCCGATGTTCAAACAGAATCTATCAGAGAAGAACTCTCCCTCACTTTAATTTTTGTCTCTGATCTGTAATATATCTTCCTAATTAACCTTATTATTATGTCAGGGAATGCAAATGTTTCCATTGCCCTCCTCATAAAATCCCTACGCTGATGAATGCTTTCTCTGCATCAAGGCCCAACAGCAATAGTGGTATTTCCTTTAATTCTGCTTCCCTTTGGATCATCATTGTTCTACTAATGTTGTCAAGTGTTTGCTTCCTCTCAACAAAACCACATCAATCCAAGTTTTCTGTATTATAGACTATAGTATCTATTATTAGAGTGGGTGATCTTGTTAATTATACATAATCTATTGAATATAGATAGATAACTGAGCTGGATGCTATGCATATGCCTGGACTGAAAGATCAAGTTACCCTTAAACCAGTTATGAAAAATAGATATTTAAGACATTGTTTAATAATTGATGTATAATGTAGTATATTCTCTGATGAGCTTTAACATTAAATAATTCAGTATTAAATAATGTCGGCGGTCATATGACCTAATGAGCTGTTAAATTTGCTGTGTTTGCTGATTAGTTTTAAAAATTACCTGACGAAGCATCTGTGAAAATGCATTTGTGTACATGCTGTATATTAATTGGGATCTAGGACATTTGCTTGCATGAGCAAACGTCCGAATCCATAATAACCAAACACACTTTAACAAAAGCGCTTTTATCGAAAAAGCACTTTCGTTAAAGCGTGTTACAAAAAACAAAAACACTACATTAACATTTTAGCAGGGGGGCAAAGCCCCCCTGCACTCCCCCCATGTGGGGGGCTCTGCCACCACACCCCTCTTACTTTAATATTCTCCCTCCGAGACCGTACTACAGTGGGGAAAAGGGAAATTTCCCTTACCCGCACCGTAGTACAGCCTTGGCAACAGGCATACTTGCACAAAAGTGTTTCTTCGGTGAAAATCACTTTCGCGTAAGTATGCCCATCCATTTGGGTTTTGGTCATTCGAGCAAACATCCGGAACCCATTAATTGAGATCTATATATTACATGGTGTTCTGGTTTGGTTTATTTTTGATTTATATATCTCAGCAGATACCAGTACTCTGGAACAGACTGCATATCCAAATAAAACAAAGCGCATCCCTGTCCATATTCAAGTGCAACTTGGATCTATTGATGTGTAATAGAAAATTTACCCCAGGAGCCAGGACTGCCCTCTATACTACTAATAGGCAGAGGCAACTCCTAAATGCTATATCCTATACATGGGTCCCCTCAAATTATCTATGATATGATGTTAGTTATTTTCACTAAGGATAATATATAATTATTGCCCATGACATGGGGTAAGGGTAGTCTAACACCGAATAGCATACATTAATTCAAGCATAAAAAGGTAAATTAGCTAGGCTTAAGATGGTCCACAAGGGCACCTAGCCTTCTACTAACTAGGAATGCAGAAAAGCTTAATATCAAAAGACAGACCTTTCCAGATTTCCAAGGGTGCTACATGCCATTGATGTCAAAGGCAGTCAGACTAGAAGGATGACAAATAAATCTACAATTGATTTTCTGAGGTTATTGACCCTTCTAACCAGCTCAGATCATGTTAAGTCAGGAAAGCAAGGGACATCAGACAGGAAGAAAGAAAATAACACTGATTAAAGAACAGCAGGGAGGCAAAGAAAGTCAGGGGATCAGATAGCCACAAAATGCTCTTTTCACCGCTGTTGGAAACTAGCATGGGAACACAGGCCCTGGTGGTGGTTAAATACCAGGCTTAAAGTACCTGAAAGTGACTGACAGCAAAATGATTAGACTGGGATCTTAAGATACTGTGCATGGAAACAGAATCCTAAATGATTAATATAATTCTACACAGGACAAGGGCAGGATGGCAGTCAGCAGATAGCTATATGTATTGGAAAGCTACAGATCAGTAGCAGGTTTTCTAGCCAGGCAAGTGGTCCACATGCCACTGATATCACAGACAGGCAAACAGGTCAGTCAGGCTAGAAATAGTCTTGTACTTGGTCCATTTAATCATTCTAGCTAAGCTAATCAGCCCAAGCATGCTTGCATGCATTTGCAAAGTTTACCACTGCTTTTAAGGACAATGAATTACTATGCATAGATAGGATGCAATGAAGTGAAAAACTGACTAAACAAAAGTTAAAACAATAGGGAGAAAGGCAAAATTAATTTAACCAACAAATTGAGTAATACAAATAGGCCCAATTAGGTCCCAATCTATTAACTAGTCACCAATTAACAACAGCACCTATTGAGCTGCCATGTATGATAGCCAAAAAAACAACACACTGGTTTAGCACAAATCAAATTGGTATGGTTAATAAAAACAATAGCCAGTATTCAGAGTAAAACAGAAAAAAATCATTGCACCTTAGATTCATAGGTACATAGGTGTTTAATAGGTTCCCTATTATATGATCGAAGACGCATTCTTTTGAATGCGTCTTGATCAAACTTGAAAGCACAAAATGGCAAAATACCAAAATGGCCTATAAGCGAATTCTTTCCCTGGAAAAGAAATATCTTGGCCACCTTAGTTATTTTGCCATTCTCATCACTGTAGTGCGATCTCGGAGTTGGTATATTTAAGTAGGGGGGGAGGGCAAAGCCCCCCACTTTATGTAATGTTTTAAAGTTTTTTTTTTTTTTGGAAGAGCGATTTTTTTAAAGTGTTTGGGATTGTAAGCTTTTGCTTACATGGGGTCGATAAATCAGCATTCGCTTTTTTAAGTGCTCGCTGATTTAATATAGACCTGTTTAATAGGCTAATGACCACAAGGGTCTTTTTAAGTCTAGCCATGGATTTCAAGTTTTTGACAGGTTTGGGTACCCTTGATAAGTGTAAGCAGGGACTTGGGAGATGAAACATTTACAAGCAGGGGCATGGAAAATGAAACATTTACAGGTTGTCTGCGTCCATTAGAGACATAGGTGCCAAAATAGGGATGAATTTCCTGTTCCCTATCAAGCTGTCCAAGTTACACTTGAATCGGGTTAGGCAGGAACTCTGTTTCACATGGATGGGGAGCATGTTCCAGAGACAGGGTAGTCTCTGGGATATATACCTGTCTGTCCAGCAGGTCCTGCATTTATAACAGACAAGGTTTAAGTCTTTAGAATGGGTAATTCTGGTGCTGTTTGATTTGTGGATATACAGGAGGTCCATCAGAGTTGTGGCTGACAATGCCCTGTATGCCAGGTAGGAGTCAGAATACAAGGATAGGGTCTTGAGGTGGTCTGCATAGGACATTTTACTTATACCCTATAGTCTAGATGTGATGGGAATTAAGTGCCTGAGAAGGGTGGTAGGATGCACACTATGGGACAGACGAAGAAATGAGGACAAAAGAGCAGAAACCAAAGTAGCTCCAATTGCAGAAAAAAAAATCAAAGAGAACATATTAAAGTGGTTTGCACACATGAGCAGAAAAGCAGGCATCAATCTGGTGAGGAAGATTTGGGACAGACAGGAAGGTAAGAGGAAGTGAGGACATCCAACAAATAGGTGGATGGATTGTGTGAAAAAAGATCTGCGACAGTCAGGCATGAGCGCTGAAGAAGGCAGGAGTGTAGCACTGAATCAAGAGAGATGTCAGCAATTAACACAATACCCCAACCCTATGTAGGAAAAAAAATTGGGAAAAGGGGACTGATGATGATGATGATGATGAGACACCATTGACATGGGCCTTGGCTTCAGAGAAGTAAATGCTAAAAAGGATTGGTGTAAGGACGATTCCCTGAGGCACTACACTTGTGACTGGCCTCTTTGTTGAGGTGCACTCCCAAGTTTTAACTTCCTGGGTCCTGTCTGTGAACCAGTTGGATATCCATCAGGTGACATATGGGTGTTTACCTAACCTCTTGAGTTTGTCAGCAATGCCGGAGTGGGGTGTTGTGTCAAATGCTTTGGCCAGGTCCAGGTAGGCAGATGAACCATTTTGGCCTCATCCATTGCTTTGGTGACCTTCTCAAAGAAATCCACCAGGTTTAGTAGGCATGACTTGCCCTTGATGAAACCAAGGTCAAGGCACTAAAGGTGTTTTAATAAAATAATCTACAGTTTTTTCAGGAGTTGTTTTTTTTGTTGTATTTGTTGTTTTTTGCCTTTTGTAGTGAATTATCTAGATTGGGTCCAGTGGATGGAGGGTTAGTATATCATTACTGATCCTTTCCATGATAATTCTTTCCATGGCTTTGCATATGAGACCAGTGAGACGTATGGGTCTGTAGTTTCCAGGGTCTGTAGATGGCCTACTTTTGTACAGAGGGATGACTGTTGCTGTTCTCCATTCATGAGGCAGTTAGTAGCAATTCCAAAGTACCTGATAGGTCAGGTTTCATGCTATTTAAAAGGCATCCTTAGATATTGTCTGGGCCCATTGAGGCAGTGTTCTTGGCCTTAGAGAGAACATTAAGGACCTGTTCCCTAGTGATAGCAGGAGGGTTATATTTGATGTTATTTCCTGAGGGAAGGTTGAGGGTAAGAGAGGGGTAAAGGTGGAGATGAATTTATCAGGCAGTAGGTTTGCTATATCTTCTGCCTCAGTATAGGTGGCTCCATTTACAATGAGCTCTGCACACAACTGTGTATTGCCTTTGAGGTTACGGACATAGCCAAATAATGCCTTGTGGTTGTCCTTGGCCTGGGAGGCCAAATTTACCTAAAATTTGGCTTTAGTAGACTATATTTGCCCTCTGAGTTGTTTGTTTAGTTTGATGAGAGTGTTTTTATCCTGCTGGGTGCTGCACCTTCTAATTTTTGCCATGTTTTTCTTCCTTCTGTTATACAGACTATTGATTTTGTGATTCCACCAGGGTGGCTTGTTTTTTGAGTTAGTTCTGTACTTCTTCCTGGTGGGTACAGCTGCCTCTATGCAGCTATTAACATGCTTGCATAGGGTTTCTGTGAACATTTCTGCATAGGCAGAAGTGTTTTTAGTGTTTATGGGGGCTTGAAATCTTGCCACTTATCACTTAATAGCAGGAAGTTAGCCTTAGAGTAATTCCTGAATATTACAGGGTTAGCTGTGGGTCCAGATTTTATTTTCACTTCAAAGTAGATCATTTTGTGGTCATGCAGCACTCTCCCATATTACTGAGGACCAGATCCAGTATGTTTGCAGCCCTGGTTGGTATATAGACAATCCTGTCAAGGGAGTTTGTGTTTACAAAATCCAGGAATCTCTGTGCCTGTACGTTTGGTGTCATATAGGATTCCCAGCTAATAGTGGGGTAATTAAAGTTGCCCATGAATATGGTATTGGGTTGGATAGTGAGTGTTTCCAATAACTTTAATTATATGGTATGGGTTTCCTGGGTCATAGACAGGGAACTATAGCTTTCAAGGAAATGGTATTGGATTTTGTCTATGGTGATTTGAACATGGAGCAGCTCAAGTGCATTGTCCTGTTTGATCAGCTTTTAGGTATTTGAGACACCTTCACCTTTAGTCCCTGTCTGTGTAGTAGCTGGTCTAAATGTGTGGAAGACATTATAATCTTGTACTGTTGGTGTGCTGTCCCCGGCTTTAAACCACATCTCAGTGAACATACAGATGGCAGCATTCTCTAGGGTGAAGAGAGCTTCTAGGGAGTGGATTTTTTTGTTTAGACTCCTAGAAGTGAGCAGTAAAACTTTAGATTTTCTTGGTCTTGATTTGCTATGTTGGAAGTACTTTCAGTTTGGCATTGCCTGAAAAAGTCACTATGGGGGGAAGACAATGTTTTAGCTAATATTCGAAAGCCTAGAGGGGAGGGGTGTAGACCATCCCTGGCAAAGCAGCATGGTCTCGTGACCATCTTCTTGATGCTGACAAATATTGTACTTCTTTAGAATGACACCAGAATCTAAGCCAGTTATTAAAGTCAGTCCTCTTTTATTCATATTGTTGCACCATCCTTGGAGAAGGTAAAATGATGCTCAATGCTAGGCTCATACCAGCCTGGGACACATATTCAGGGAGCTCCATGATGCCTCTGTTCATATTGTCTAGGGAGGTATATCTAAGGTCATTTACACCCACATGGACTATGACTAAATCATACTGGTACTTGTGGTCCAATGACCTGAGTGTGTGTGTAATGTGGCAGATACTAGCCTCTGATAAGCAACTGACCATGACTTTCTCCTTATCCGGCCTGGTGAGAGGGACATGAGTGTGTCTCACAATGGAGTCTCCAATGACTAGAATGTTAGATTGTGTGGTGGCTTACCTTATGGGGTTAGAAACAGAGGTTCCATGACATGTGGCTGAATGTGTTGATGTGGGTGTTGTTTTGAAAGGGTAAATTTAGGGCTGCTGAGGGTATTTGTTATGTGGACGTCATCTAGGAGTTGGGGTTTAGGAAGGATACATTTAAGTGCCTCAGCTTATGTGGGTCTATATGTCTGCTTTGAATTGTGTGCGATGGATGCAGCATGTGTACTATTGACAACCTTATTGACATTAGGAGTACCTTTAAGAGAGCTTTGTCTCCAGTGAAATTGTGTAAATACAACTCTCACATATCATATCAGTTTGTGTGAGAATTAACTGGTTGTTAGTGAACATGAGGGAGCTACTGACAACCATATCCACCAAGCTGGTAAAGGAGATAGTTGGAAAGTTCATATCCGTGGGAACAAACCTTTTTTATTGATTAGACAGATGGAGTGAGAATATAAAGCAATGTCAGGAGTATCCAGTTTGCAACTCTGGGGTCAGTGCTTGTCACTGCAAATTAGTTGTCCTGTGTGCAACTAGGTATTGGTGAAATTTTGATCCTGCTTTTACAGGGAAAATGTCACTCAAGGCGTCTGTGTCTATACGAGGTACTGCCAAACACTTGAGGGGAAACTAATGAGTAGGCCCTGAAAATAAAGAATTAGGTTGTCAAGAACGATGAATAAGGGGGAGATGCATGAATGGCTGCTGCCTGGCTACTACTAGTGCTGGTCCTACCACAGCTTCACTCTGTTGGGATACAATGCTCCTTTGCGTCTTCTCTCACCAGAAGCAAAACATTAACACCAGTCCCGAGGTGGAAAGCAGGTCACAGCCTGTTTGGTGATCCACAGTCTTGTCCCAGATGATGCAAGCTTGTTGTAGCCTTTTCCTGGTAGATACCTTGAATAGCAACCAGGAACATCAAGCACAGATACTCACTGCTCAACCAGAAAAAGTCAGGAATCGCTGCATTCAGCTTCTTCTATCACCAGGAGCAGAATATAAGCACAAATTCAAAGCTGTCACATATGAAGCAGTTATTAGGCTTTCCGGTGATCAAGAGTCTCCAGGAAATAATGTCGGTATGCTCCTTCTCTTACCAGGAGCAAAACAGAAGCACTAATCCCAAGATGGGTACTGAGAGGAAGAATGTATGCTCTCTAATAACTGGTGGTTTTGTGGCAGATGTTGCACATTTTAAAGACATAAGAAGAACCTCATGTTGATGAGTCTGCAGAAGTGATAGTGTTATCGCGAAAGTGCTCACTTTCATTACTTTTTACTTTGTTAAATAAATAGATTTTTTGCCTAGCCGTGTTGGTTTGGTACTTGTTTTTTACTTTTCATTTTAAAGATAATATGGAAAAAAATGGGTTAATATGCTAAGCACTGCATTGTACACTAAGCAGTTAGATATGAAAGAGGGGGTAACTTAAACTTTAGCTGTCTAAGTGGAGAGCCACTAATTTTAAAAGAGCAGAATTGATTGAAAGGGGGTGGGCACTTTGTATTCTCGTTCTATGGAATACAGTGGCATGGCCAATAAATTTAACTAGTTAAAGGGGAGTGATTTCACAAAATGATAGTTTTGCTCTTATTCACAACAGCCAATGAAAGGGGAGAGGGAAGGAGATATGTGGTCAAATTAACATAAGAAGCAGGCAACTAGAAAGACAGTTGTGTTTAAGAACACAACGGTACCAGGGTGGAAGGGTGGAAAAATTTGTGTGTGACATACAAGAAACACAGCTGTGGTCTCTTTCCTAGTTTTATTATATAATTAAAAGCAGAATATGAGTAAAACACAATGCAAAAGCAAACCAACCTTTCCCTCACAGGAAGTTGTGGCAGAGTCTCAGAGCCTGGATGAGCTTTTCCAGTAGATAATAAATGAGACAAATGTGAAAATATGAACCTCCTGAACTCCTGAACTCCACAGGATATGCTTAAATAGAAATTTGCCTTTAGGTTAGCTTAGATACTGGTGGTAGAGGTTGGAGAAAAGGAAAAGAGAACAGTTGGGTCAGGTGTTCCAGGTACTGGCTGGCACATGGCTAAAGGACTTTTGAAAAGAACAGTGTTTTGTGATATGTAATGAGGCTGGAATGGGAGATTCAGGAATGCAGGAAGTTGGAGTGGGAGATGATAATAGGTGGTGGGAACAACTTGAAATTAGGTGGAATTCGCAAATAGCAGGGTCAAACAAGATGATTCAGAGGCAGACATGACCACTGCTAGATGGAATCTAAGGGCAGGACCTGTAGCAGCCAAGAGTGTAAGTAATGGGAAAGGATGGAAATGAGGGAATGGCAAAGGGATGGGGCAAAAAATAAGAAACTGCCAGGAGATATGTGGCCCAAGGATGTCAAGAGCTTGGTGTATAGTAGCTCTCTCTGATGTTTTATCAATGCCTTTAGCCAGCACAGCAAGGGCATTAAAAATCAGAGATTTTGATGTATTGTTGCAGAAGATGACAAGACAAAATGGATAGGCTATGAGGGCAATGGGGATAAGGTGGGAAAAGAAATAGCTTTATGGTGAGGATATAGATTCCACCTCAGTATGGGGAATATTCCTGAGACAGAGGACTGAGAGCTATGTTTACACCACCATGACTTCAAAATGAGATGGAGGGTGAGGAAGAAGATGAAGAAGAAGAAAAAGAAAAAGAAGAAGAAAAATAAAGGAACAAGAAAGCATCTGCAGGAGGGCAAGTAGGAAGACAGAATAGAACTAGGTAGGAAATGGAAAATATGGATAAACGTGAAAGAAGATTGGAAGTTTATGAAGGTGATACTATGTTATTCCATGAACCTGTCAAGAAGATGCAGGAACTGCAAGCTGTCATGGGTCTGACAAGTGGGCATTGCTAGCATATCAGAGACTCAGGCAATAGAACCGCAACTGAAATATGGTAGTTACATGCTATCAGATCTTCAAGAGTGCTAAAATCGGAGGACGTAAGAGTAATGGTTTATGTACAAGATGGATAACTTGTGAAGTGATAGGGAATGATGAGAGAACAAAGAAACAGGGCATAATGGAAGTGGTGAAAAAGTTATGACAATGGCAATCAAACTGCAGGCAGTTACATACAGACCATAAAGACAACTAGTGGCTGGATACAATGTATGGCTCAATGGACATACCAGTGGTGCAGAAGAGTGTGCTCATGAAGTGGCTCAGGATCTGCAGGAATAAAAGGGCATAGCTGTGATGAGAAATATCAGAGCCTCAGCTGTAAACTTGTCAACTCCTATGTCTAGAGTGAAAACAGAAAGATCATAATAGATCTTGATCAGTAAAACATGTTTAGTTGATGGAGGAAAACAATAGACAAACCAACATTTTACAGATAGTTTTCATCAGGTCAGGTGAAGTTCATGATAAAATGCTACAGTACTGTACACCTTAGGCAAAGCAGTGTGGACCCAAGGACAAAGACAGCAATATAGTACAACAAAAAATCAACTGAGAGTTGTGATGTGGAAGGAACTATTAAAGTGGGGAGAGGTGCAGTGGGTAAGCAACTTATGAGTACAACTCATTCTTACTTTTTTGGTCCATGATGCTTACCAACCATCAGATCCCAAATCTATGTGACCTAGTCATTCTTGCTGTGGGAGAGCTGTCTCAAGCTCATTCACTTATTCCTTCATGTGGAGCATAGCTCATAACAAGGTTGTTATCTAGGCATCCATCAGGATTTACTGTTATGCACTACTCACATTTCTCAGTTTCTTGTATGCCTGTGGCATCGAAGAAGGTAAGCAATTGGCTGATGGTGTAATTGTCCACACCTCAACATATGAGTCAGCTATAGCACTGAACCTCTTACAGACAGCTTACCCACACTTCAACTGTGGAGGTATGCCTGGGCAGACATCCTGTTACAAACTGCTGACACAACCCATTCAGTCCTCCCCCCCATTCCTCCAGTTCCTGATCCATTCAGTTCTTTGTCTCAGTATTTGCCAAAAAAAAAAAAAAAGAATGAGGGGTACTGTCCTGGGAGGGGAAGAAGGCAGATGAAGTTGAGAGATGGATAGAAAAGGAACCAGTCAACTTCCAGGGCAACAAATCACATGGCCTTATGGGATACCAGACAAAGTCATTAAAAATCTAGAAAGCAGCCTGTCAGGACCATTCACAAAATCACGTACTGGATGACTAGATGAAGTTTACATTTCCCTAATTTTTGACAGTGAGCAGGACCAGTGATGACCAGGCCAGTTACTCTGAATGCATTGACAGAGGAGATAATTGAAAGTATCTGGAGAGAGTGAGGCAGTTATTAGGCCATGTTAAAGGACCACTAGTCTCTGAGCACAAACTAGCATGGATTAGATATACAGATTAGATATTATTTGTGTCTGCAGTTCTTTGATTTGGTAACTCCAGAATTGACACTGCCACTAAATGCAGCCTATCTATACTTTGGTATGGCCTTTGACTCTGTACCAAACTGACTATCTGGCAAAGTGAAAAATGTAAGATTAGAACAAATTTTTTTCAGATGAATAGAGATATAATAGTGAGATGATGGTTAGGGGGAAACTATCACGGGTTTGGGTAGTGACCAATGGATTCCACAAGGAGTAGTGCTGGCCCCCTCATTGTTCAACGTAGTCATCTCTAGTACATTAAAAGGGTGACCAAAATATTTAATTGATTGTAGTGGATTAATCACACTGAACTTAGGTTCAGTGTACTTTATTCATATCTTAGCAAGAAAACACAAGGCCCTTGCAGCCTTGCATTCTATTCAGGCTTCTTTTTCTAGAGAATTGCTCAAATAATCTTTGGTAAAATTCAGATATTTCCTCACTTGTGTCTTCAGGTTATCTTCCTGGTGCTTCTTAGTCAGGTTTCCATCAGCAAATCCTGAATATGGGAATTGCCAAGAAACTATATGCTTGTAAAAATTTGATTGTCTTATATGTGTTGACTACTATTTGTAGTATCCATAACTGGTTAAACTTGAAGGTACCATGAATATGAGCATTATTAGTGTGATTGCATAGGAGTTAGGACATATTATTGGGAGATTCTGATATTGACAGAATACAGTGGCGGCTGGTGACTTCAAATCAAAAGGGGCTGCAGGAGACAGCTGAATGGGTGGGGTCAAGGGAAAGGGGTGTGGCCAACTAGAATGGGGAGGAGCTATGCTCAAAACCACAAAAACTAACTTTAATTAAATACGCTGCCCTGGGTGGCAAACCATCATTATGAGAGTCCAATCAAGACAAAAATAAGTGTAGAAGAATAAAAATATTTCAATGCATTGGCTGCATGACAGCTTACTTATTATCTAGATGGAAACAAAAGGTTGTGAGGCATGAAAAAATAAATTACTTTTTAAATACATTACTGGAATGCTAGTCAAAATCAAGTATAAGAAAAACCAGAAGCACTCAACTCAAACCACTTCTCCTTGCACTGCAGTTCTAATTATAATTTATATTCAGCTTTATTAAAGTACCAAGTAACGTGCTGAAAGTAGAAATCTCTGTGATGCCCCCACTTGTAAAAATGTTTCTTATCCAAAAAAGACCTGCTGCCTGACAACTATCTACTTGTTTCATGGGGAAAACATGATCAAAGTAAAAAATGAAAAGCAAACAAGAAACAAGCTCAAGATACATTGCTTAAAGGATTACTGTACAGGGTATGGACCACACATGATTGGCATTCTGTTTAGTTTACGGGTAAAGTCTGTAAAGATGACTGGAAGTCTCCAACAAGTGTAATGAGCTTTTTAAAATAATGGAATCCTGTCCTTTAATACCCAAGGCTTATACATTATCTAGTCAAGTATTCTCTGCATGGCAACAACAGAAAGGCTTTCAATGTTGGCAATTTTTTAACAGTATGCTTAGTAAAGCTTACTTGCATCTTACGATCTGACAAGCTTACCTTATGGTCATTAAAGCATTGCTACTTAAACACAGAGCAGCAGGCACTTTGAGTAATAAGCATAAATCTGAGTAATAAGCATAAATTAACAGTACAAAAATATGACAGAAACCAGACCGTTCTGCAAAATCAAGGGCAGATGAAAAGCCACTGTAGTACTTGTGTCTACCTTGGATGGGGGGGGGACACACTGCACATTTACACTGCATAACTACTCCTTGCCTTGCTTGGACACATCCAGAGTCACTACATGGGGGAGTGGGGTGCAACAAGTATGTCACAATTTGAAATGTCTCTGGCTGACTGTGATGGCCCTGACACATTTGTCATACCTCTCAACCTCAGAGCAAGAAATCTGGACAAAGCCATACACAGAAGTGGGACAAAGGCCCAAAAATAAGGACAATTTTTAAATATTGCTCTAATAAACTTAGAAAGATAATAGAATAGGTCTTGCATTAGTATGAATTTTCTGAAGGGTATAAAATCTGAAACTCAAATGTCTGTCATTTTCTAACTTCAGTCTTTAGTAATTTGTCACTAATTTGCCAAAAAACACAGTTTTATGAAAAATGGACCAAAAATGTGATGCAAAAATATAAACCAGCCACACAATACAGCTGGGAACCTGTCAAAGAAGGGACACTTTAATATAAGTACTGCTAACTTGAGCAGCTGACAAAATAAAAGAATCTACATGCATTTCAAGTAATCTATAACTTTGATTATTACAGTTATTTCTTAATTGTAAACCCTCCATGTTTTCTTCCAAAATTGCTATTTTGTGGAGGGATTATTAGGGGGAAGAGCAACATTTTGAGCCAAAATCGGGGACAGTTGAGAGGTTGGCTATGCCTAATTCTATAAAGCAATTTATTTGCATGTACCTCTCAACCTGTTAATGCAGTAAATCTGAACAAGGCCAAATATATTGGGGGAACATATAAACAGTACTAAAAATTGCTCTTGTATAAATTGAGACAGTTGATAGAACAGTTCTTACTTTAACATGCATTTTTCTGAAGGTTATGAAGTCTGAAACTCAGTGGATCATTATTTAGTGACTTAATTCCTAAATGATTTGCCAGAAAACTACACATTTTATGAAGAACAAACCAAAAATAAGAAGTAAAAATCTATTCATTCTTTGAAAATCTGGACAGTTGGGAGGTATAGTTCAGCTGGGCCTGTCTGAGTTTGCTGCCCTTCCCCCCTGACAAAATCATGGTTGAATGGAGCCTCTGCAGCCATTCCAATGAACCATTACTTGGCTATTTCACTCCATTTACCATAAACACTAATGTGCATACTGCTTTACTTCTATGATGAGTTGGACTTCATTTGAAAGTTTTATTTTGTATTTTACAGCACAAACACTAAGTCATCTGCTAAACAAAGCAATGCAGTCTCACAATGAAAACTTAGCATTAAAACACTGGAGGGGATAAATGTATCTCCAAACACCATCATACTAGGTGACTTCAACTACCCAAATATAGACTGGGATCACTACTCAAGCCCCAACACTCTAGCCCAAAGGTTCCTAGAGTTCATAAACTCAAATGCCATGGAACAACTAGTCACCATCCCCACAAGAGGTGAAAACATACTCGATCTCATCATCACGAACATGGGGTCACAATGTTCAACACCAGAAGTATACCCCTCAGTGGTGAGATCAGATCATAAACTAATCTCACTGGAGGTCCACATCCCGCCCCCACCTGAGATAAAAAAGACCACAGTGAAGAACTTCTCAAAAGCCAACTTCACACTTCTAAAGACTAGTGTGGTCTCTTTTAAGGCCCCAGAGCCTGCGGAAACCATTACTCAAGCCGCTGAATCACTTACAAATGCCTTCTACCAGCACCTACAGGACTGCATGGATCAGGCAATCCCAAACAAAACAAAGACTCTTTGTACCAAAGGCAAGCGTCCAGTCTGGTGGACCCCAGCCATAAACAAGCTCTACAACAAAAGGAGGAAGCTACTACAAGATAGAGCAAAATCCTTAAAAGGTAAGACACCTTTGATCATTATAAGTAAGAAACTAAGAGCTCTCATAAAATCATCCAAGGCAAATTTTGAGAGAAAAATCCCTAATGATTCAAAAGACAATCATAAGGCCTTCTTTAGCTATGTTAGAAACCTGGGAGGAAACTCCCAAATATGCTCAGAATTAGTTCAAAATGATGTAAAAATCACTGAACCTACAGACATTGCCAACATACTGGCTGACAGGTTCAGTGCTAACTCCCCAAAAAGGAGAGATATCTATACCAGAGGACTGTAGCCCCCAAACATCTCTAACGCCAGGTGAGAACTGCTCTCCAAGGCGAAAAACACAGCATCCATGGGACCAGATGGTGTCCCTGACTGTGTGCTCCACGAACTCAATGAGGAATTAAACCCACAGTTAGGACAGCTATTTAATCTTAGCCTCACCTCAGGAGACGTACCCAAGGAGTGGCGCACGGCAACTGTGGTCCCACTTCACAAAGGCGGTGCCACCACCGACCCTGGAAATTACCGTCCCATCAGCTTGACAAGCCTGATCTGCAAAGCTATGGAGAGGATCATAATGGAACTCATAAATAAAGACATAGGGAACTTGCAGACTTTGGATCCAACCCAGTTTGGCTTTGTCAAAGGCAGATCATGCCTTTTAAACTTGGTTGACTTTTTCAAAACAGTCACCAAGGCCATTGATGAGGGAAAGGCAGTCCACACAGCCTACCTCGACCTGGCAAAGGCTTTCAACACAATACCCCACTCAGGTATCATTGAAAACTCATCAGCTTAAATGTAAACCCATACATCACAAGATGGGTTGCAAACTGGCTAAGTGACAAAACCCACAGGGTCAGAGTTGCTGGCGCCATGTCAGACTCAAAGCCTGTCACAAGTGGTGTCCCACAGGGCTCAGTCCTGGGCCCACTCTTGTTCGGCATCTACTTTTCAGAAGTACAAGCAAACACAGGAGGGTTATGGCTGACAAAATTTGCAGATGACTGCAAACTGCCATAGTTGAGAACACATCTGACACAGATATCCTTCAGAAGGGTCTCATAGAAATGAATAACTGGTGCCAGAGCCATGGCCTAAAGTTAAACGCCAAGAAATGCATAGTCATACCCTTCGAAAAACAAGGTTACCCCTAGCTACCATATAGGTGGCAATCCACTGAGCACAGAAGAGGTTATCAGGGATCTGGGGACCCAGGTTGACAGTAACCTTCGCTTGACACTCACATTGCGAAGTAGTTAGGAAGACCTTCTACATTGCCCACCTGATCATGAAGGGATTCACATGTAGATCAAGGGAGGTCATCGTCCCCTGTACTCATCACTCATCAGACCAATGATTGAGTACAATGCCCCATTCAAATGTATCTGACCCGACACCTGCAGCAGCTGGAAAGGCCCCAAAAGTTCCTCACCAAAAGGATAAAGGGTCTCAAAATATGTCTTATGCTGCCCGACTGAAAGAACTCCAGCTCTATTCAGTCGCCACCGCTTGCTCAGAGGTGACCTGTGCCTGACATACAAGGCCATGTCCAACCCAGAATTGATGAACATGCTTCACCTCAAAAAATCTAGATCCCTCAGAACTACAAGGGCGGGAGACTTAAACCTTGACACGGTTATTAATAGGACGTGCTGGAGGGACAGATTCATCACCCAGAGACTCCCTATGCTGTGGAACAAAATCCCGGTACATGTGAGGCAGAGCACCTCGCTGGCCTTGTTCAAGAGAAATCTTGACCAATGGATGGGAGATCGCAGATATACCCCAGGGATTACCTCAGTGTCACTGCTTGATAGAGGCACAGCAAAATAATGGGCATAGTTTCCTTCAAACTAAAGGGGTGGTGAAAGCCACAAAACTCTGGGCTAGGCTTATAAATGCCCTTGGGCAGATAGCCTAGTATGAACCTATGAACCTATGAACCTATGAAGCTATGAACTTCTCTGCCCTTGAAACTTACATTCATTGAAACAGCATTGAAACCCACATTCAAAGAAAATACATTTTGCCAGTGGCAGATAAAGATTAATTTTGGGCTGTTTTCAAATCATAGGCCCCTTGCATATGAAACATACATGTGCTCTTTGATACACCTTCCTCATTGTACTAAATTATATTCCTTGTACAATACAGTACAGTTGTTACAGGGCTTTTTAAATTTGTTTTGAACATTTTTCCAGTAAGCAATGAAACAAAATGCATGTACCCATAATGGCAAAACTGCCCTGTTCAGAACATTTATCATAAAAGTCTACTCAGACTTCCACAGTCCACCATTATTAGTAAATATGCACAATTCTACAGTCCACCATTATTAGTAAATATGCACAATTCTACAGTCCACCATTATCAGTAAATATGCACAATTCTACAGCCCATTATCAGTAAATATGCACAATTCTACAGCCCATTATCAGTAAATATGCACAATTCTACAGCCCATTATCAGTAAATATGCACAATCTCTGAAGAAGTAAAAGTCATCTAAATAATTCCACATTAAAGAAATCTGTAACTAATGAAGAGGTTGCTGCTAGCAAACACCTTTATATTTCATGGTTTCATCGAAAAACAGAGTGTCTGTTGCCCCTCAGGAATAAATTGCCTATATTACATTAAAAAATGATAAGCTAGTAATATTGCAAGAGAAAATGGATGGCAAACTGATAACAGACTCATAGTTAGTATCTTCACCAAGGAGAACATTTGCAGTACGGCAGCATCCACTCCTTGTGGGAGTAGAACCCACACCCTTCTGCATCAAAAGCAAGTACACAACCTGTTGTGCTATTAACAAGGCAAACCAACTTCACTTAAGCAACACTAAACTTCTGTTCCCCTGCAGCTCTCAGCTCCTTGTAAAATTTACTCAATACTCAACTGCATCTCAACTTCGCAGCACAAGAAAACTGGAAAAAGCCAAAATGTATTGGGGGGGGGGTCAAAAGCCCCAAAACCAGGGACACATTAAACATTGCTTGTATAATCTTGGAACGTTGCTAGAATAAAATGCTGTCTTACCACCATACATTTTACTGCCAAGGTCCCTGAGCAAAACAGTCAGAGCAACATACCACTACGCCAAATCAGCTGCTTTGTAAAAGAGAGGAAGACTGAAACTTAAATGGCTATCATTTTGTGAATTCAGTTCTCACCATAGCTGTCAACCTCTTAGTACAAAACACCTGGACAAACCTAGTAATGAGGGAATACAGCCCTCAAACATATTCAGTGAATTCAGTTCTTGCCATAGCTGTCAAACTTAGCACAAAAACCTGGATGAAGCCAATAATGGGGGAATACAGTCCCAAAAATAGGGACAAATTTCAAATATTCATCTTATAAACTTAGAAAATTGCTAGAATAAAAGGTTGTGTTACGGTTGTGTTACTATGTATTTTCTGAAGAACATGAAGTCTGAAATTCAAATGCCTGTCAGTTTTACTGCTGACAGAACAAAAACAATTTTCAGCAGAGACCCAGGGATTAATACTGCAGACACGTCTTTGTAAAATGACAGGGCACCAGAGCAAATCCACACAAACACAGGGAGGAGATGCAGACTCTACACAGAAGGCACCCCAGCCAAGAATCAAACCAGAAAACCTATAGCTGTGAGGTAACAATACTACCACTGCACCATCAAACATGCAAGGAATTAAACATTCAGAAACCTGAAGTCTGAAATTCAAATGCCTGTCAATTTTATTTAACATTTGTTAATCAGGACAGTCTGACTTTGAACAAAAAAAATTTTCAGCAGAGGCCCAGGAAGAAATAATGCAGACATGTCTTTGTAACATGGGAGGACACAAAAGCAAACCCACACAAACACAGGGAGAAGATACAGACCCCACAATGAAGGCACCCCAGCCAAGAATCAATCCTGAAAACCTGCAGCTGTGAGGCAACAATGCTACCACTGCACCATCAAGTATCAAGCATTGTAACATTTACAAACCACATATATTATGAGGAACAGATCAGATCAAATATGAGGCAAAAAATCTGCAATTTTTTTTTTACAAATGGTGGTGGGTAGGGAATTCAGGTCTTTAACACCTACATACAAGGTACAGGGTTCAAGCCTGATGTATTCCCTACCACACACACACACCTGTAGTGGCAAACCACAAAAATTAAATATACTGCACTGGGTGCCAAACCGTCATTATGAGAGTCCAATCAAGACAAAATGAAGTGTAGAAGAATAAAAATATTTCAATGCATTGGCTGCATGACAGCTTAATATCTAGATGGAAAAAAAAGGTTGTGAGGCATGAAAAAATAAATTACTTTTTTTTTAAATACATTAATGGAATGCCAGTCAAAATCAAGTATAAGAAAAACAAGCAGCACTCAACTCAAACCACTTCTTGCACTGCAGTTCTAATTATAATATATATTCAGCTTTATTAAAGTAACAAGTAACATGCTGAAAGTAGAAATCTCTGATGCCCGCACTTGTAAAAATGTTCCTTATCCAAAAAAAGACCTGCTGCCTGACATCTACTTGTTTCATGGGGAAAACATGATCAAAGTAAAAGATTAAACGCAAACAAGAAATAAGATCAAGATACATTGCTTAAAAGAATTACTGTACAGGTTATGGACCACGCGATTGGCATTCGGTTTACGGGTAAAGCCTGCAGAGATGACTGGAAGTCTCCAAGTGTAATGAGACTCTTAATGTAATTCCGTCCTTTATTACAAATACTGGCATATGCATTTCAATACCCAAGGCTTATACATTATCTAGTTAAGTATTCTTTACATGGCTACAGAAAGGTTTTCAATGTTGGCAATTCTTTAACAGTATGCTTATTAAAGCTTACTTGCATCTTGCAATCTCAGCCAAGCTTACCTGATGGTCATTAAAGTATTGCTACTTAAACACAGAGCAACAGGCACTTTGAGTAATAAGCATAAATCAACAGTACAACAAATATGACAGAAACCAGACCATTCTGTAAAAATCAAGGACAGATGAAAAGCCACTCTAGTACTTGTGTCTACCTTGGATGGGTGGGGTTCTCTGCACATTTACACTGCATAACTACTCCTTGCCTTGCTTCGACACACCCAGAGTCACTACATGGGGGAGTGGGGTGCAACAAGTATGTCATAGTTTGAAATGTCTCTGGCTGACTTGTGATGGCCCTGACACATTTGTCATACCTCTCAACCTCAGAGCAAGAAATCTGGACAAAGCCATACAAAGAAATGGGACAGAGGCCCAAAAATAAGGACAATTTTAAAAATATTGTTCTTATAAACTTAGAAAGCTAATAGAGGTCTTGCATTAGTATGAATTTTCTGAATGGTATGAAATCTGAAACTCAAATGTCTGTCATTATTTTCTAACTTCAGTCTTTAATTATTTGTCACTAATTTGCCAAAAAAACACAATTTTATGAAAAATGGACCAAAAATGTCATGTAAAAATATAAAATAGCAACACAATACAGCTGGGAACCTGTCAAAGAAGGGACACTTTAATATTAGTACTGCTAACTTGATCAGCTGACAAAATAAAATAATCTACATGCATTTCTGAAATAAAAGTAATCTGATTATTACAGTTATTTCTTAATTATAAACCCACCATGTTTTCTTCCAAAATTGCTATTTTGCGGAGGGATCATTAGGGGAAGAGCAACATTTTGAGCCAAAATCAGGGACAGTTGAGAGGTTTGGCTATGCCTAATTCTATAAAACAATTTATTTGCATGTACCTCTCAACCTGTTAATGCAATAAATCTGGACAAGGCCAAATATATTGGGGGAACATATAAACAGTACTAAAATTGCTCTTGTATAAACTGGGACAGTTGATAGAACAGGTCTTACTTTAGCATGCATTTTTCTGAAGGTTATAAAGTCTGAAACTAGTGTGTCATTATTTAGTGACTTAATCCCTAAATGATTTGCCAGAAAACCACAAATTTTATGAGGAACAAACCAAAAATAAGAAGCAAAAAATCTATTCATTCTTTGAAAATCTGGACAGTTGGGAGGTATAGTTCAGCTGGGGCTGTCTAAGTTTGCCACCCTTCCCCCTCACAAAACCATGGTCGAATGGAGCCTCTCCCTGCAGCCATTCCAATGATCCATTACTTTGCTATTTCACTCCATTTACCATAAACACTAATGTGCATACTGATTTACTTCTATGATGATTTGAACTTCATTTGAAAGTTTTATTTTGCATTTTACAGCACAAACACTAAGACATCTGAAAACAAACTTGGCATTAAAACTTCTCTGCCCTTGAAACTCACATTCATTGAAACAACATTAAAACCCACATTCAAAGAAAATACATTTTACCCGTGGCAGATACAAATTAATTCTGGGCTGTTTTCAAATCATAGGCCCCTTGCATATGAAACATACATGTGCTCTTTGATACACCTTCCTATCGCTTTGAACATTTTTCCAGTAAACAATGAAACAAAACTGCCCAATTCAGAACATTTCCATCATAAAAGTCTACTCAAACTTCTACAGTCCACTATTATCAGTAAATATGCACAATTCTACAGTCCACCATTATCAGTAAATATGCACAATCTCTGAAGTAGTAAAAAAGTCATCTAAATAATTCCACTTTAAATAAATCTGTAATGAAGAGGTTGCTGCTAGCAGTCACCTTTATATTTCATGGCTTCATTGAAAAATAAAGTGTCTGATGCCCCTGAGGAATAAATTGCCTAAATTACATTAAAAATAAGCTAGTAATATTGCAATAGGAAATGGATGGCAAACTGATAACAGGCTCATACTTAGTATCTTAACTTTCAATACGGCAGCATTCACCCCCTATGGGAGTAGAACCAACAACCTTCTGCATCAAAAGCAAGTACACAACCTGTTGTGCTATTCGCAATGTGAGCTTACTTAGCATAATCAGCACTAAACTTCTCTTCCCCTGCAGCTCTCAGCTCCTAAAATCTACGCAATATTCAACTGCATCTCAACTTCGCAGCACAAGAAGTCTGAAAAAGCCAAATTTATTGGGGTGAGTCAAAAGGGCAAAAACCAGGGACACATTAAACATTGCTTGTATAATCTTGGAAAGCTGCTAGAATAAAATGCTGTGTTACCACCATACATTTTACTGCCAAGGTCCCTGTGCAAAACAGTCAAGAGCAACATACCACTACGCCAAATCAGCTGCTTTGTGAAAGAGAGGAAGACTGAAACTTAAATGGCTATCATTTAATGAATTCAGTTCTCACCATAGCTGTCAACCTCTTAGCACAAAACACCTGGACAAACCCAGTAATGAGGGAATACAGCCCTCAAACATATTCAGTGAATTCAGTTCTTGCCATAGCTGTCAACCTTAGCACAAAAAACCTGGACAAAGCCAATAACAGGGTATTACAGTCCCAAAAATAAGGACAAATTTCAAATAGTCATCTTATAAACTTAAAACATTGCTATAATAAAAGGTTGTGTTACTATATATTTATTGCTAGAATAAAAAGTTGTTTTACTATGTATTTTCTGAAGAATATGAAGTCTGAAATTCAAATGCCCATCAATTTTACTTCTGACGGAACAAAAACAATTTTCAGCAGAGGCCCAGGGAGAAATACTATAGACACATGTCTTTGTAAAATGGCAGAACACCAGAGAAAATCCACACAAACACAGGGATAAGATGCAGACTCCACACAGAAGGCACCCTAGCCAAGAATCAAACCAGAAAAACCTATAGCTGTGAGGCAACAATACTGCCACTGCACCATCAAATATGTAAGGAAGTAAACATTCAGAAACCTGAAGTCTGAAATTCAAATGCCTGTCAATTTGTTAATCAGGACAGTCTGACTTGGAACAAAAAAAAACAATTCTCAGCAGAGACCTAGGAAGAAATAATGCAAACATGTCTTTGTAACATGGGAGGACACAAAAGCAAACCCACGGAGAGGATACACCCCCCCCCTCACAAAGAAGGCACCCCAGCCAAGAATCAAACCCAAGAACCTGCAGCTGTGAGGCAACAATGCTACCACTTTACCATCAAATTTCAAGCATGGCAGTATTTATAAAACACAGATATTATGAGGAATATATCAGATCAAATATGAGGCAAAAATCTGCAATTATTTTACAAATGGTGGTGGGTAAGGAATTCAGGTCTTTAACACCTCCATACAAGGTACAAGGTTCAAGCCTGAGGTATTCCCTGCCACACCATCATGAGTCTAACCACCAGTATTTTGCAACTGGGGCATTTTCACACCCCCCCCCCCAAAGATCCCTGTCTACACACTTACCTGAAGTAAATCCCGTCCATAACTCCAAAGTACATCACCATAAATCCTGTCCAAAAACCCGTGCAAATCCGACCCTGCCCGAAGTCTGTGAATTTTTTATTTTCTATTTATTTCTTTTTATTTTTTTACTTTCAAGTTGAGGGGGCTGCAGTCCGGCAGTCCAATAGCATGGGCCGCCCCTGACAGAATAATGGCCAAGCTGGCAGAATGGTTCAAACAATAAATAATCTGATGAAGAAGACACAGAAATTGAAAAGCAAAAATAGTACCCTCTATTACAAGGCATAGGACAACCACATGCATAACTGTTTATATTTAAAGATGAAGAAGTAAAATATGAGTCACTATAACACTTTTTTGCAAGAGAATCAAAGTAATGTTGCTGAGATGCAGAAAAGAGATCAAGCTAAATATGATATATGTAGTATGATGGTTCCCCTTCATATGCCCAAAAAACCACAAGCTCGAAATGCAATATGCCGAGACCATAAAGACGAAACACCGGAAACCCAAAAGCGCAAAAACGCGAAAATCAAAAGTAAGAAATATATGGAAAGCGGTGACAAATGTAAAGTGCAGAAAAATACTTCAGTGCTCCTGGCACGATTGGTGAAATATATGTGACTGTATCGTCTCAGAAAGGAGCTCCTATACTCCTTTTAGATGGGTACGTGTTACACAGAGAGAAAATATATTGTGATAAAACATACTGGTGCTGCAAGTATAAACGCGATGAGAAATGTAGAGGTAGGGCTGTTACTTTAACTGTGCCTAACGGGGAAAGGCTGTTAAAATCTGTTCAGCACTTACATCCTGGAGATCCGGTCGAAGTTGAGCAGTATAAAGTGTCTCACTCGTTAAAGTTGAAAGCTGATAAATCCAGGGATACTCCCTGTTTAATAGTTGATGATGTTTTAGCATCAACATCTAATGTGATAGCTCCCAGTTTACCTACTCGCAAAACACTTGTTCAAAAAGTTGGCAGGATGCGTCATTCTAAGTTAAAACACAGCAGTTTCCATATTGAAAAGTTGGAAGATATTGATGTTACAGTGTTTCCATGTAAATCGTGAGTGTTTCTTAGTAAGTGCATAGTAGATACTGCTGCAGAAACAGCGGTGGTAGTCTTTTCAACTACACAAAATCTACTTGATCTAAGCACAGCTACTATTTGGCTTGTTGACGGTACGTTCTTTTATAAAGGTATAATGTGCAGTCAACTGCACAGTATTCATGGTTTGATTAGATACTGAGGTTTTCATAAGAGCGTACCTTTGCTGTATTGTATAATGAGTATAAAGTCTCCCAAATGTTACAACTTTATGTGGAGTTGTGTTTTACGTTTAATGGATTAGCAAGGCTTCAAGGTGTCTGTCAAATACATATTGAGCGATTTTGAAGTAGTAGACAGGAAGAGTATTCTGTTAAATCGGCAAGGTGCAAAACCTAAAGGTTGTTTGTTTCACTTCTCCCAAAACATTTGGAGAAAGGTGCAACAGCTAGGTCTTTCACATCTGTATAACACAGACCTTTCTTTTCAGTTGCATGTCAAGTGTCTCATCGTTTTAGCTTTTGTACCTGAACCTGATGTATTATGTGCATTTGATGAACTAAAAGCTGTGTTTCCAGCTGATGGCAATGAAGTGTTAAAGTACTTTTCTGAGTGGTATATGTTGGGAAAAGTTTGAAAGTTTTGCACTAGGACTACTGGATTTTCCAGGTTTCCCCCATTGTTTCCAATTGCATTTTGGAATGTGGATGAATTAAATATGTTGTTTTTGCCTTGCACGCAAAACAGCTTGGAGGCGTGGCAACATAGATTGAAGTCATTACTGGGCCATAGAGCAACAGACCTATTGATGCTTATGACAGTGTTATCTAGAGAACAGGATAGGGTAGATGAGAATTAGAATGAGTTGTGGTGCACCTCCTTCACCAAAGAAATGAAAGGTAGTGACCCGTCATGCTAAATTTGAGCATGTTTTGAAGAACAGATCTAGTTACTCGGATTTGGATTTCCTGATGGCAATTGCAAGGTTGCTAAAGATGTGATGTACGCTATGACAATCGCGGTACATGTTGAAGCTTTAACAGACATTATAAGGACTCTATGAGGATGAATGGATTTACGTTGTATTTCTTTTTCTTTGAAGCATTATTCTGGCATAATAAAGGTTTTACTTCATTTTCGAACTTTTATGTGATCATGGTGAATGGTTGTCGGTCATTTGCAGTTTCGGGATTTTGTTGTTTCGGGTTTCTGGTTTCGGCGTTTTGCATTTTGAGTTTGTGGTTATTCGGTCATATGAAGGGGAACCAGTATGACAGATGTAATAAATTACGCTATTCAATAAAAAAGGGCAGAAAGTGAAAAAGCGAGCATTTGGATGCCAATATATCTGCAATAGAGGCAGCAAGAAGTTATTGTGATATGAAAAGTACCAGGATCATAATCTTGCCCACCTGTAATTATTTTCAGAGTTGAAGTTGATATACAATAGTGTTGAATTTTTGATGGTGATGTTGCTTGTGTTATAATGTTGTGTTTTGATCCAGTGCCAAGAATCCAACTATAGCTAAGCGCTCCCAGTTTACCTACTCGCAAAACACTTGTTCAAAAAGTTGGCAGGATGCGTCATTCTAAGTTAAAACACAGCAGTTTCCATATTGAAAAGTTGGAAGATATTGATGTTACAGTGTTTCCATGTAAATCGTGAGTGTTTCTTAGTAAGTGCATAGTAGATACTGCTGCAGAAACAGCGGTGGTAGTCTTTTCAACTACACAAAATCTACTTGATCTAAGCACAGCTACTATTTGGCTTGTTGACGGTACGTTCTTTTATAAAGGTATAATGTGCAGTCAACTGCACAGTATTCATGGTTTGATTAGATACTGAGGTTTTCATAAGAGCGTACCTTTGCTGTATTGTATAATGAGTAGAAAGTCTCCCAAATGTTACAACTTTATGTGGAGTTGTGTTTTACGTTTAATGGATTAGCAAGGCTTCAAGGTGTCTGTCAAATACATATTGAGCGATTTTGAAGTAGCAGCCAGGAAGAGTATTCTGTTAAATCTGCAAGGTGTAAAACCTAAAGGTTGTTTGTTTCACTTCTCCCAAAACATTTGGAGAAAGGTGCAACAGCTAGGTCTTTCACATCTGTATAACACAGACCTTTCTTTTCAGTTGCATGTCAAGTGTCTCATCGTTTTAGCTTTTGTACCTGAACCTGATGTATTATGTGCATTTGATGAACTAAAAGCTGTGTTTCCAGCTGATGGCAATGAAGTGTTAAAGTACTTTTCTGAGTGGTATATGTTGGGAAAAGTTTGAAAGTTTTGCACTAGGACTACTGGATTTTCCAGGTTTTCCCCATTGTTTCCAATTGCATTTTGGAATGTGGATGAATTAAATATGTTGTTTTTGCCTTGCACGCAAAACAGCGTGGAGGCGTGGCAACATAGATTGAAGTCATTACTGGGCCATAGAGAAACAGACCTATTGATGCTTATGACAGTGTTATCTAGAGAACAGGATAGGGTAGATGAGAATTAGAATGAGTTGTGGTGCACCTCCTTCACCAAAGAAATGAAAGGTAGTGACCCGTCATGCTAAATTTGAGCATGTTTTGAAGAACAGATCTAGTTACTCGGATTTGGACTTCCTGATGGCAATTGCAAGGTTGCTAAAGATGTGATGTACGCTATGACAATCGCGGTACATGTTGAAGCTTTAACAGACATTATAAGGACTCTATGTGGATGAATGGATTTACGTTGTATTTCTTTTTCTTTGAAGCATTATTCTGGGATAATAAAGGTTTTACTTCATTTTCAAACTTTTATGTGATCATGGTGAATGGTTGTCGGTCATTTGCAGTTTCAGTATTTTGTTGTTTCGGGTTTCTGGTTTTGGCGTTTTGCATTTCGAGCTTGTGGTTATTCGGTCATATGAAGGGGAACCAGTATGACAGATGTAATAAATTATGCTATTCAACAAAAAAGGGCAGAAAGTGAAAAAGCGAGCATTTGGATGCCAATATATCTGCAATAGAGGCAGCAAGAAGTTATTGTGATATGAAAAGTACCAGGATCATAATCTTGCCCACCTGTAATTATTTTCAGAGTTGAAGTTGATATCCAATAGTGCTGAATTTTTGATGGTGATGTTGCTTGTGTTATAATGTTGTGTTTTGATCCAGTGCCAAGAATCCAACTATAGCTAAGCGCTTGACTAACTTTACGACATGTTTATTAACAAAGCAAAACTGATCTAATCCTATCCTAAATATTTACAATCTTCCACTGACTAGACTGAACAAAAAGAATATCATGACAAAATGAATCACACATAAAAGTGGCAAGTCTTTTATGCCAGCCCGATGGTGCAGGTGCACGAGGAGGACATCTGTTTATGCCACTGGCAAACTGAGTTCAGGAATGGACTTGAGCTGCTAGTAGGGCTGGTCAGCAGGCATGGGATTAACCAGCCAATGGCCAGCTATCCTATCCTAGGGGGTGGATGTGTGTAAATCCATTACCTGTTTGATTTCTGGTAGAGATCAGATGTACCAGATGCCATCTCAGTTTAATAAAGTAAACAGTGATGATGTACTGATGTCATTGCTACAGCCACTCCAATAGCTAAGTAAAAAGACTGGCCACCTCAAGAATGATGTCCCTTCTCAGGCTCCATGCCTGCTACTCCCCACTGGATCCCTTGCTGCCCAGGTGTAGTAGGGAGTTATCAATGAGGCTGACTCCCTAAGGAGTCTGGGAGTCCTACATTATGAAAGGTTATATCTGGTAGGAGCAATTAGTGCATCCTGGGGTGAATGAGCAGGGAAGTCAGGGAGGATCGGCCTGAGGCTGCATGGGGGTCAGTGGGGAGCAAAAAAAAAAAGGAATTAGCTTTTATGTTGCCCACAGTAACTTTTATACTGTTATGTGTAACTGTAGGACAGCAAATTGAAAGTGTTGAGTATGAAAGGTTTTTAATAGGAATTTGAAATATTGAAATGGTAATTCAACTTCAGTCTTATTTTTTTGCGTGAAGTTCCCCACATCCTGTATACAGTTAACTGTGCCCTCTGCTTCCTGTAGATATATTATTGTTTATTCCAATTTCACTTCACCTTTGGGGGAGAAGAGATTTTTTTGCAGTGATACAACCAGCGCATTTCCTGATTTCTTTCTCAATGTTTGCATCTAAGTGATAGGATTTACTTTGTTGCTTCAGTTGCAGATGGTTATATCAAGTGTCTTTTGATCTGTCAGATTTTAAGATTCATTCTGTCAAGGATGTCAGTCTAAGCCAATCAAAATGAACATTTTGTCAGTGCAGAATCTTGCTTCTTATGTTAAAAGTGCTGAAGAATGTTATATCTCAGAATAAAAAGCATCTTCGTGTTTCCTATCAGAAGTGTGAGACCTAGTACTTCATAAAATGAACAGTGATTCAATTAAATGAAGCAACGAGTTCTAAAATGCACTGTCAAACCTTTTAAAACATTTTTTACAGCAATTCTAACCCCAGCATATTTAGTGTTGGCCAGCTGTACAATCTACATCCCTGCTACCTATCAATATTAACTCTGAGATCACTATGCCCTGGGATCATGGCAATATTACAAGGCAGTTCTACCTTATAGTTAGTAATTATCGCCACATATCCACACCTGTAGTTCTATCATTCTTAGGATCACAGTTATTGCCCTTCAGAACTCAACAGCTGCCCAATGTTGACAGATACCTAATACTGACAGGTGTCAGTTCTTAAGGAATTGCAAATACGTGTTTGATGAGTGTAGGGTTTCCCTTTTTACATTTGCAATTCAATCCCCTTGCTGATGGAGCAGTAGAGATAAACCTGTATACCTAGATCACTGGCGATAATTCTCTATTTCATGGCATCATTAGCTCTACAGGAACTTGCGTGAAATACTTTTAGCTACATCAAACCTGTGCCGATGTTCTTCCATGTTTGCTCTTCATTTTGTTGATATCAAGTCCTGAGGCCCACATCAACATCAAGCCTGGTCAAGTACACATGTTAGTCATGTATCAGGTCTCGTATTACCCTGGGTACTTAAACAACAAAAACTGGCTTTCAAGTGTTGGCATATGCATTCTGGATAGGGCACACAGCTGCAATGTATATTATTCTGGTTTTGTTTTGGCCATTAATTCACTAGCAAGTCCCTGTAAAATGCTTGCATAGCGTAAATTATAGAGCATAGCTACTTGGCTGATCAGAATTTTTAAAGCTGTAACTGAAAAGATTTGCTTGACCACTTGGGATTAGTACAAGACTAAAGGATTAAGTTCTGCACCACTAGCCATGAGTGTTGAGATGACATTCATTTGTAAGTTTGAAATTAAAAACCACTAAAATTTTCTTCAGTTTAATGACAGATTCAGACAATGGGCTACTAGCCTGTTATGGCTTGGCTTTTGGCTTATTGGTGAATCTGGGTGAATAAAAACCCATTAAGACATAATTTGGATGCAAAAAAATCCCATGACACTTATCAAAAAGAGTAGGGGAATTCCTACATTACCTTAGCCATATTTTCCCTAGTCAGTATAAATATCAACTTGGATCTCCTCTGAAAAGAGGCTACTAGCCTAGTGGGAATAACCAGGGCAGAAAACTAACCAACTAACCAACTAACTAACTAACTAACTAACTAACTAACTAACTAACTAACTAACTAACTAACTAAATAACTAACTATTTAGTTATACAATTATCATGAAAATGTAATCTTCTACTTATTGCTTTAAATTTGAAAACTGTCTGGCTGAATACAATATTCATACTAGCTTACATAACCCTAACAAGTTGAACTGTTATAAATACTCTACTATAAACAAACTGTAAGGAAAACAAGTGAAACTTTCATAGACCCCGCCCCCCATTGTCAATGGTCCTCCTTCTAATACACTTACCCAAAGATCCAGCATGTTCAGAAAACATAGGAAGGAAGAGCAGGAAAAAAAAAACAGGAATCTCCGCTTCATGCCTGCAGTCCTAGCTTGGTTAAAGGGACTACTACCAAAATTATAGTTATAGAACAGAACATTAAATCAGTACTAAAAAGGCATTGGTTAAATGGCTTCTGACCCTAATGTCACACCTTTTTTGCCAGGTTTATTACATTGTTAATTTCTGCCCATATTCTAACACATTTGTAGCAATTGAGAGGAACATGATTTCCAAATGCAGGTTATACATTTCTGACTGGTGATTATTAAATAATTATTAATAAAGGAGCTGAGACGTTTTCCTATAACTGGCTTTGCCCTGTCATGTATTATTTGGGAATGCACAATATTCATAAGGTTATTGGGTCATGGGGCTTTACCACCTTAAGTTGCTGTATTTGGAGATGCAGTTCAGAATGAAAATATAATTAGAAGAGAGTCTTCCTTCTCAGTTGTCACATAAGAAGCTGTAGTTGCCTTAGAAAACTATGCATCATCTCAGTTTGGTTATCTACATGAGGGCCTACACATTTCCTGGGAATAATGATGACGTTACGCTGGTATTTTATCTTTGTCGTATGTGATCTTAGACTCATCAAGATTCTGAGGCACGACTGAGTGTCTGCATGTTCTGACTGTCAGTATCACAGCAACATTCTGTATTGCCTGTGTGGGTGGAACCTTATAAAGTCTTAACCTTTCTAAATGGGCTTCATTTTTTGTGAAGCAATATTTTATATCATTGTTCATAATTCTGCTTCTACTGGCATATCCTCCTTGTTTTCACATTGATAAATAATGTAATCTACTGTTTAGCTAACTCAGTTATTCTTCTCACCCCTTAACCATTATTTACATTGTTTCTGTTAACCTTAAATGTAAGTGACCTTTTGGTAGCATCATAATATAGAGAATGAGACTTCCTTTTCTTTATTATAATCCCTAATTTTTTAACAAATCTCTAATATATGCATTACTTGTTTAAATATTGTAACTCTGTGTCATTCAGATGACACAGCTTAATAAGAACACTTATAGGGAGTTAAGTTGTTAAAAACACAGGGGAATGACCCTAAAAAGGTTGTAGGAGCCACATCCTAACAGGTTATCTGTTCTTGCAAAGTCTGGGACTAATAGATACTATCAGTACGAGTGAGTACTTTCCCAGCATGTACATAATATTGCTGAAACCAGGTGTAAGTACATGTGTGAAAGATACCTCAATATAACATGACTGAACTCTAAAATAGTAACCAGAGAAACCTAAGAGAATATTGCAAACAACCCTGGACAGTGGTAAGCTCTTAGGCTTCTTAACTGCAGTAGTATCATTTGATTTGAGTAAGCAATTAAAATCACCTCATAACAACAACTCTACTTTGGCCCACTCTCACAAACTGAGCAACATGGGTTGAGTGATGAACCCAGGGAAGGTATCTCTTCCAATAAAATCACACGTTTACTCTCACCCCATTAGCCACCATTTCCCATCAGTTGAGATATCTTTCACAGATGTATTTATGCCTGGTTTCAGCAGTATTACGATTCCTGTCCTTTTTCCCAATGAGTAGGTATCACTAGTTGTAACACCGAACCCATTACTATCCCATCTTGGTATGTTCCACAGCCCCTAGATGTGTCTCTTCTTAAAATAATAAATCCACTTTCTTACAATACATACAGTTAAGAACCATGCACTGTTTGTTAGGCTCTTTAGCTCATTAACATTTAAGTGAACAGATGCGTGCATACTATCTTCTACATTGACTGCTATTGTACATGGGCATAGCTATCTTTTGGCCAACATTCCATATCATAGATATATATGCATGTATGTATATTAATTCCATTGACATTTGTGCAGGACCATTAGAACATCCCCATTCTGATGCAACAGATTGCTGGTGGTAACTGTTAAAATACTTTCAAAACATCCTTCCTGGATATAAAACATTTCTAACTAAACCCACCAATGAATAGAAATACTGCACATTTGGTGGAATTATATAAAAAGTTACAAGAGACTTCATCTGCAGTGGCATACCTTACTCTTAACTACCTTTGAAAATACCCCAAAAATAAGTCCTCAGAACCCTATCCCTACAAAATGGAGCACAGTACATGCAGAATAAGGCCAGAACAGTGGCTTCTGACTTAGCCATGATATTAAATACAAATTACTGAGACAATTGTTGCAAACTTTGGTGGGCTGTACCTTACAAATGTCCAGTTTACTATAATAACCTGATGTTGAAACAATTGCAACCAGTCCCCATGATTCTAAATGGCAGTCACTTAGACTGGTTCATTAATAAATAACGCCAATACTAAACAGCACAAAACACACAATGAGGGAGGGGGATGGCAACTAGAGTAAACAGGAAGCATGGAGGTAAGGACAGGGTGTGGGCAAAGGCAACAGGAAAACTTATTATCGATATGGGAGACTGCACTGTATAACATTCATTGAAGACCCCATTAAATGTCCACATATCATCTTAATCTAAACAAATAGCTGGGAATGACACTGTACCTAAATCCACTGTAGCAGTCTCCTCTAGCATACAACACTACAAAGTAGGTTGTTTTACTGGAGTTGATGGTTCTGAAAGGGTATGAGTGTCCTTCTGTGACAGACTTACTTTCATCTTGGCTGTCCATTGAGTAATACTCAAGTCTACCATGGCTTGGAGAGCCATTGCCAAGGGCCACTGGGTTCTTTACTTGGACATGATTGGGCATAGTTGGGCATGTCTTAAAGCTGTTAGGTCTTTCCACAGAAAGACCTCCATTAAGAGACAAGTCTATCTCAGCTGAGCTCTTGGGAGAAGCTCAGACTCTACTGCTGAATGGGGTACCAGAAGATGTCCTATATTTGGAAGAGGAAAGAGGATTCTCTTCCTACCTTTCTCTGGTTTGAAGGGTATAGACAATATTCATCTCATCCTGGACCTCAGTGACTTCCAACAGCATGTGTTGTGCATCCAGTTCTTCATCTGCTGTCCATTGGATTACTTCTATACTGCACCTGGATGGTGCACATGATGTGCCTTTTCTAAACCAAATAAATCAGAAAAAAAGAACAAAATTAATAACACTGCTGTATAATGAGCTTACTGGTAATATAGACACATTTCTTTTCCTAATTAGGAAACATGGAGACATTGCCCTGTTTTATATTGAGCATGTTTTTTTTTTTCATCTGGTGTTATAAATAAACTGCAGTTACAGCTCAAAACTGCTTCAAAAAGTTTTGAAGTTCTGAGTTACTCACTGTATTTTTGTCTAAATGGTAAGACTACCAATTACACCATTGCAATATCCTTTTTAATAATAAATGACACTGAATTCTGGATACATGCATTGAAAACTGCTTCTTACTAACACTAAAAATGTATACTCCTGAAGAAACAGACAGTCAATGCTCTTATCTTAACAAAACATGTTCATATATCTCCCTGCTCTGTAGTGTTCCCATTCTGATTAGATTTAGGTATGCGGACATTTTATGTCATTTATTACACTGCATATTTTTGAAATTATAGCCATTCAGTGCTTGTATTTTTTCAGTGATGAAACGTATGAACCTATAAACACTGCCATCAGTCTTTTATCTATTTTTATCTATTTTATTCTTTTTTTTATTTTATTGATTGCTGTCATTCTTTTGCCCCTGTAGTAGGCCTGACTGATCTCTACCTGTACATCATTTTTCTCTTTCTTCCCTATCATCATCCTTCCCTTTAAACCCCTTATCTCTTCCTCCTGTCTTCCCTCACTTATGCTTTTCTGTTTCGTTATTCTCCCACTGTTGCACTGCCATTCTCATCCTATGCCTATTTACAGCTTAGCAAGCTTCCGAATTACACTATACATGATTTTTTCCCCAATGAAACTTCATTAATATTATTAAATTGTATTAATATATTTATATGGACATCTTTGTCAAAACACTTCTGTACATGCTTGTCAAAATACTTCTGTAATGCTTTTATTTACATGTTTATGTTTGATAAGGCTTGTGTAAACTATTGCTTCTTTATGTTTATTAACATTTGTGTAAGCTTTTAGAAACCTTAGTAATTTTGGAGTTTTTTCCCCAGGCTTCCACTGAAAATGGGTCTGCTTAGACTCAGTCGGACTTTCTCAGTAAACAAATGGAAATAAATAAATAAATAAATACATAAATTTTATGCATTCAGAAGTTTATACGTATTAAGAAACTTCATTTTATATTCTGTTCAAATTTTATATTCATTTGTTTGGCTCCCTGTCAGAAAAATGAAGCCTGCATTAACAAACCAAGAAACTATGAAAAATTATAAAGAAAACCAAAAAGCACATAAACTAAAACTCTTCATTGCTGAGGACGCCCTGCTCTCCCACTGGGGATATTATCCCACATCCCTGATCTCTTAATATACTAATTTTGAAGTCACTGCACCTCAAAGAACAGGAAAAGTTTCATGAATTGAAAATGTTAATCCACAATTCACTACTAGAGGTTTGCAGTTCTTGGCTTTGTCCATATATGCTTCAATTACATAACAGACAGTCCATTTGTTTTATTTTATTTGTAAACAGGAGTAGAGCACCGATCTCCATGAATCATTTCAGACTCCACCCAGGAGGCCTGCCTGGTTAAGTGACTTGTTCAGAGTTACACAGTTAGGCAACAGAGACTGTGGGAATCAAACAGTGGCCCCTGGGTCATAGGAAAACAGCTTGTTGACTGTTTCCCTCTGTTAATTGCCAGAGAAGACATTTTTCTTATAGTGCTTATAACTAATTCAAATATTTGTTTTTCTTAAAAATCATCACATTAAAATTATTTGAAGAAACTGTCAACTAGAAAAAAAAAACCTACATTTAGGAAAGATCATTAAAAAAACAATGCTTCTTTCAATCAAACTGTGACATTTCAGATTCATGTACATTGCAGAGGCTAAAGGTAATCATACTGTGTGCCAGCTGCACAGCTCGCAAGAGTAAACTAAATGTGAAGAAAGGATCGGCTGTGTTCATTTTACCACATCATGTGCACGTTCATTTTGCAAATACACTAGCTAGCTTATTATATGATACTTCACAAAAACAAAAGACCCACTACTTTTGTTGTCAAATTTGGAGTTTACACACATCAGTATGTTTTAATCTGAGCAAAAAGACATGACACCAATGTTCATATTTTATCTCAGAAGTGAATATTTTCAAGGAAAAACTGGCAGACGATATGAATGTTAAAAATATTTTTCTGTAATAAATGACTATAGCTTTAAGGCAAGTTTTATCCATATTATTATAGCTTGGATGCTAGAGCTGACTTTTTGTGGACAGCTGTGGATGAATCATTATTCATGCTTTGGAGGGTTGAGATGAGAGCACAGTTATACTTAGGGTTATACTGTATGTTGTGTTTATAAATCTGTAATGCCTTACTGTGGTTGTTTTAACTTTGGATTTTGAAGACTCATGTCTAAAACAGTGTTACTATTTTTATATTTTCAGCAACAGAAATGTTATTTTCTAAACAGTAGCTATTACAGCTTGTGATAATCACCATAACAAAAAAAAAATGAAACATGCATATGTGTTATAATGTCTAGAAGCTTTTAAATATGAAAACAGGCTGTTACATCAATAATGAGAAAATGGCCAAATACAATACTGTTTTCAATTTCAAAATTAATTTTAGAAAATAAAACATTTATGTATAAAAGTACATATATGAATATTTATTTATGTAGTTATTTATTCATTTGTTTGTTTATTTATTGCCATTTGTTTACCTGGAAGGTCCACTGGGCTAAGAGAACCCATTTTCAGTGGAGGCCTAGGGAGACAATTTACAATAAAACAATACATAAAATGTAATCACAGTACATAAAAATAAAAACAATAAGAAGATAACAAGCAATATTCACAGAACAGACAGTAATATACAATGGCTGAAAAAATGTGCAGACACGCAATATGTACTAAAAAAGCAATAAATTATCAGTATTCTCAGGGTGTTTAGAGGGTGTGGGCAGCAGAATGGAGAGAAGGTGTAGAGAGACAGAAGGGCAAAGATGGAAACTAGAGCCAAAGTTAAATTATTTGTTTTGAGTAGTGATATAAGAAAGTTCGAAGGGGTGAGGATGTAAATTAAGGTGAGAAAAACTTAGAGTGTAGGCAGTCAGGTTATGGATGGATGAGAGTTGAGAAATGTGCATTGCCATAGGGTAGAGAGTTGTTGCTTCAAAGATGTTGTGAAGGAAGAGATATTACTGGAGGTTCTGATAGCTAATGTGAGGGAGTTCCAAAGCTTGGCAATAGAGAAGGAATAAAGCATATTACCAGCTGGAAGTTTAGGTGTGTCTACTTGCAGAAGTTGATTTTCAGATCTAAGTATCCTGTTTGGGTGTTAGTGTGTTAAGATGAAAGAGAGGGCTGGGCAGTCTGAGGGTTTATGAATGATTTTGTGAGCTGTGATAAGCTGTAGGTAGGTTTGATGATGTGGAATTTTGAGTCAGTTAAGTGATTTTAAGGTGATACAGTGATGGGAAGAGTATGTTGCTTTAGTTGCAAACTTGGCTATTTCGTTGTAACATGACTCAGACTTGGTTTTTAGGGTGGAATGGATATTGGTGAGGAGACGAGCACCATACAGGAGTGAAGGTAAGAGAAAGTTTAAGGCAAGTGTATGCTTACTAGAGCAGTTAAGGTAGCAATTTTGTCGGTAGAGGGTGCCTAGCTTATAGTTTTTTTTTTATATTATTGTGGATGTGAAGGTCGAATGTCAGGTTTTCATCAAGGATAACTCCTAGTAATTTAATGTGGGAGACAACCTCTATAGTAGTGTTGGATTGGGAATGAATGGTAAAATCTATCTTGCTGATTGAGTGTTTTTTTCTCTGGAGTAAATAATATCAATTTAGATTTGTTGGTGTTTAGAAACAGATGATTATTAGCCTTCCAGGTTTTGGGGGTGGTTAAGGCATTCTGGGTTATCTGCAAGAGTTCAGTTGTTGACTTAGAATAATGGTTGAATCATCTGCATATTGCACAAGAGTTGAGGAAGAAGAAGGGGTCCTAAGATGGAGCCTTGGGGGACACCTGTAGAAGAGTTAAGAAATGGAGATGGAGTTGAGCCATCTAGCGGATTGTTGTCTATCTTTTAGATAGTTTGTGAATCAGTTTAGTGTATAAGGGTAGGGACCAAGGGTGGAGAGCTTACTGAGGAGTAAGGGGTGGGAGATTGTATCAAAGACTTTTGAAAGGTCAAGAAAGAGAGAGGATACACATTTACCAGCATTTCTAGCTTGATTGACTATGTCCATAAAAAAATAAGGGCAGTAGTAGTGCTGTGGCCAGGCTTAAACCCATGTTGAGTTTGGGAGTGGAGTTTGTTTAGTAGCAGATAGTTTAGAAATTCATAACGAATGCATTTCTCCAGAATTTTAAAGAGCGAGGAGAGAATTGCAATGTGTCTGAAATTGGAGATGTCTGTATTGTTACTGCCTTTATGGAGTGGAAGAATGTATGCTTTTTTCCATATAGTAGGAACATAAGACTTTTGGAGAGATCTGTTAAGAAGTATGCTGATGGGATAGGCAATGGATCTTGCTGACATTTGGAGGAATGCTGGAGGTCAGTTATCAGGGGTACAGGAGTCAGGTTTTACTTTAAGGAGAACTTTAGTTATGTTGTTGATGGGAATGGGGGAGAAAGAAAAGGTGGATGAGTTAGTGGCTGTTTCTTGCTAGGGAGGTGATGGTGGAGGACAGCATTAGCCTTAGTGTGGGGAAAAGTAGTGGCGAGTCTGGCTCTAATGTTGATGAAATGTGAGTTGAAGAGGGTGGCTATTTCACTGGCAGTTTTCTCAGGGAATGGGCATGGGATGTTATTGGTGCCAGGGTTAATTAGGTTTATCTAGTATTCCTTTCTATCATTAATGGTTAGGTGCTTTGCTTGGTTGTGGAGCTGTCTGAATTGTAGCAGATCAGTGGGATTTGTATACTTTTGCCATTTTTTCCATATTTTGTCCCTGGCATTCATAATTTGCATGGTAGGTTTAGTAAGCCATGTGGCATGCTTGATTCTAACTCTTTTTTGTCTGACTGGGGCTATTTTGTTGAGGGTAGTTAGGAATGTGGAGTTGAAGATCTCAACAGCTTCATCGAGTGGCAGGACATTTAGAATATTCCAATTGATGCTTCTAAGGTTTTCATTGAGGATTGTAAGGTTAAAGTTACTTAGATTTCTGGTTTGTTTAAATTGGTGTTGGGAGGGTATTACATTGGTTTTGCGAATTATATAGGCTGGAAGTTGGTCACTACTACTGCAAGAGAATGTTCCTGCTGTTGAAATTTTGTTAGGTTTGGCGGGTAGTATCCAGTCTAGAACTGAGACACTGCTTTTATTTTTGTTAGGTCTAGTTACATCTGTAAAAGCTGTGTAAAGTTGAAGAGGTTGACATTGGGTGATGGAGAGTGGTCTAGGAAGTCTAGCCAGTTTATGTTTATGTCTCCTAGGATGATTGTTTCATTGTTAATGTTGTTTGATATCCAGGCAAGAATATCTTCTAGAACAGGAATATTGTTTCCTGGGGGGGATATATATGGCTATGATACAGAGATACTTAGAATTGTTGGGTTTGAGAAGTGTTATGAGTAATTCAGTGGTAGCGAAATGAGGAATGGGCTTGGAGTATGGGACAATGGCGAAAGTATTATGGAAAATTATAGCAATGCCTCCTCCATTTTTACAGGGTCTATCAGCCTGTAGGCAGGCATAACCTGAGGGGAGGAATTCCCAATCATTTATATAAGGTTTCAACCAATTTTCAGTTGCAGCTAATATATCTGGTTTATTCTGCAACAGTCAGGCATGGAATTCTGATATTTTGTTTCTAACACTTTGAATATTGACTGTTGTGATATTTAGAGATTTCTGTGATTTGGGGAGGTTGGCATTCATTGGGACAGGACCTGGGTTAGGGTGGATGTCTCCACAAAGAGATATGTGTTTCCTTGAATGGGTAGCTGAAGGAAGGGATGTTTCTTTTTAAGTGACTGGAGATAGAATTATGGTTGTAGGTATGTTTATGGAGGGGAATTAATTTTAATTTGGTATGAAGAAGTATATTGAATGCGTACAGGCTAGGAAATATATCAGAGTAGCTGGGGAGGGGTGAAGATTGTATGACAGTTGTAGATGTGTGCTTTTGGGGTGTAAGAGTTTTGTTGAAGGATGTTAGTTGAGAAAGAAGACATAAAGAAAGGGCAAGGGACAGAGTAGAAAGATAGATGTATGAATAGGTAACATAGTGATAAAGTAAAGCAGTGTAAGGAGCTGTTAATTGTTAAGGATGATTTAGATGTTGTAGTAGATGGAATAGATAGAAGGTGTGGTAGGTAAGCTAATAAAGGGTAATGGCTAGTTTAGAAGGTGAGTAAATTAGGTAATAGTTGTATTATTGGGTTATGGTGTGATAGGGGTAGTGATTGCTATTGGCTGATAGCTTGAAAGGGGATAACCTGCTATTGGATGGTGGAGCAGGAGGAGGAGGAGCTGAGGAGAGAATATGTGTAACTGATGTTGGGGTGGTTGGCAATGGGGGTAGGGTAGAGGAGTGGAGTGAGCCTGAGTGGAATTAGGGTAGACGGATTGGGTTGACCCAGGATGAGCAGAAATCACTCAACAACAGTCAGTGAGACAGGTAAGTAAAAGTAGAGTATATAAATATATGAGACTGTTAGGGAGGTGAGACGATATATGGATAGCAGAATCTATTGCGAGGGACAGAAGCGCAGGAGTACTTTACTAGAAGAGAAAGGGCTAGGCTGGGGGGAAGGTGGGGAAAGAGCTGGAGAGTAAGGGTAGTATAAACATTAGGTTGAATTAAGAAAGGTACATTGATACTTGGTGCATTAGATGCCTCTGTGCCCCAAAAGTAAGAGAGGGAGATCAAGAAGGCAAGTGAGTGCAGGAAAACCAGAAATTAGAGATAAAATGGGAAACAGGGATAACACTAGATGGTGATGCATGGGGAGCTGTAGGCAAAACACAGGGAATAAAGCTTATACAATATTAGGTCTATAGGTCAGTTAATACATGCAATGCAAGGGTGGGTTAAACAGTCCCAGTATGCAGCCTGGCAGTATAGTTGTAATGAAAGTTGTAACTAATTATACTGTAGTGGGAAACTGATTTTTACAATTTATACCTAGGCAGGTACAATGAGCAATTTCCTTTGCAAAACAATCCTGGGATCCATATGAATTTTTTTATTATACAGAATAAATCAATATATGTGGATGTAATGGGAATAATTTCAGTTACAGAAATAGGAATGACCTTTGTGACTGGGTATTAAATAAAAGTATGGTATAATACTAATTCCTGGAATATGATAATATATTCAGTATACTCTAATTGGTGCTATAAAGATAACTCTCAATATTTTATATTAATGATACAAAAATAATTATATCTTTAAAAATCTTTATTACCATCTTGGCAACCACTTAGATGATACCATGGTGCCATATGAAGATATTTTGGAGCCTTCCACAGTAAACCAGTATAAATGTTCACTTGAAGTTGGACACCAACTGAAGGAGCAAGAGACTGTGGAAATTCTGACACAGTCGATATGGAGAGGTGATGGGCCAGTGGGTTCTCATGTGACAGAGGAATGGATGGCACAGGATGAAATTGAAGAGAATGTGCCACGAGAAGATGCTATAGAGCTTTCTATAGAATGCCCACAGAAACTGGAAAGTAAAAAATGTGCCTTAAGTTTAGAAGAAAATGAGCTAAGAGAAGAGTTGCTTGACTTAATAGAGATAGACATATTAAGATCAATGAAAGAAATAGACTGCAGAAGGTAAATAAAACACAAAAAGTCAGAAGTTTGATAAAATAAATGAATGCAGTAATTAGGACTGTTCATAGAGATCCATGTGATATAACAAAGGCAAACAGAATATATTACTATGCAGCTAAATTGATAACTGATAAAGTTCTACCACAAGAACACAGGGCTATGAGGAGAAGGAAGGGGAGGAATCAAATTCCATCATGGAAGTATCGACTACAGAACATTATAATGCAGTTAAGACAAAAAGTGTCACTGTTAGAAGAGGATAGAATAAGGAACAGATCAACAAAAATACTCAGAAAGATAGATGTGATAAAAGCAATGTACAGTACTAGAACAGATCAAGATCTATCATGGACTATCGCAAATAAGCTAAAAATCTCAGCACAGGTGTAAAAACTTAGAAGATACACAGATAAATGTAAAGGAAAAGTACAAAATAAGCAATTTATTTCTGACCCAAAAAAGTTCTATAGAAAAATGGAAAACCAGGCAAAAGTAATTGAAAGACCACCAAAAAAAGAAGAAATAGATCAGTTTTGGAGAAATATTTATGAAGATCCAGTGGAACATAACAAAGATGCTAAATGGATAGAAGAAGTAAAAGAAAGAATAAAAAGTTTAAAGGTGCAGGTTATGAAATGGGATGAAGTGACAGCTGGAGAGATTCAAACAAAGTTAAGAAATACCTCTAACTGGAAAAACCCCAGGCCCAGATGCAGTACCTAACTTCTGTTTAAAAGTATTATATCTTTGCACAAAGATTTAGTCATGAGTAAGAACTATTTATATGCATACTCCAAACAGATGTCAACCTGGCTAACAACAAGAAAAACAATGCTCCTAGTTAAGAGTGAATCTGCACGCTACCCTAAAACTTATAGACCAATAACTTGCCTTCTGATGGTGTATAAACTATACACTGGAATTGATGCCAACAGAGTTTATCGCTATTTAGAAGAAAACTCAATTATGGCAATACAACAAAAGGGCAATAAAAGAAAGTCATATGGAACAAAGGATCATTTGTTGTTAAATAAAGTCATAGTGGAGAACTGTAAAAAGGGGAAGAATCTAAGTATGGCATGGATTAGTTACAGAAAAGCATTTGATAGTATCCACATTCATGGACAAAAGAGTGCTTAAAAATGTATAAGATGGACCCTGCACTGATCGACTTAATTACAGTGACAATGAAACAGTGACAGACCACCTTGCAATTAAGCCATGATAAAAGAAAAATTATTATTCTTGGGATAAAATTCAAAGGGGGATATTCCGGGGTGACTCTCCTCTGTCACCGCTGTTATTCTGTCTTGCCCTTAACCCCTTCAGCTGTCTACTTCACAGCATAGGACATGGCTATAATTTGGCTCCTAGAAAACAACAAAGTGTAAAGACTTCTCATCTTCTCTTTGTTGCTGATTTAAAACTGTATAGCTCATCAGATGAGGAATTGAAACTACAGCTGCCAGTTGTCAAAATTTCTTCAGATGATATAAAAATATAATTTGGGCTTGATAAATATGCAAAAGCAACCTTTAAAGCCGGAAAACTGCAGCACCAAGAAAACATCAGTTTGGGACAAGAATGTGATATAAAAGAACTTGAGCAAGAGGGAGTGTATTAATACTTGGGAAATGATGAAGGATCAACAATAAAACATGAACAAATGTGAATAAAGCTTAGTAAGGAATACTTTAGAAGACTTAAAGTAATACTGAAAACAGAGTTGACATCTAGGAATAAAATCCAAGCTATAAATCAATTTGCTTTTCCTGTTCTAACCTACAGTTTTGGAGTGATTGACTGGCCCCAAAACATGTTGGATACCTTAGATAGAAAAACAAGAAGGATGCTTCATGCTCACCAAATGATTTATAAAAATCAGTACATGCCAAAATTATATATTTCCCATTTTGAAAGAGTGCTGTTTCTCCTTGAAATTGATTATATGTGTAGATCTACAATCATGGGACTGCACACATATCTGCTGACCTCACAGGATCCAAATGTAGTAAAAAATTTAAAACATAAGGAGAATAAATCTAAGATGACTTGCCTGCTTAGACTATCAGAAGCATATCGACGTCTAGTAGGAACAGAAAATATAGCCAGAAGTAGTAAAAATCAGACGGCGACTGAATGTGCCCAAAAAAAAAAAAAGAAAGAATATAAGATGAAGGACCAGATTAGAAGGCAAGAAATGTGGAAAATGCATAAATATAATTACAAGTATAGAAAACTTCTGGAAGAACCTCATGTTGATCAGGATCGAAGGAGAGGCGAATTGAAACCAAAAGATGAAAGGTTAATATTGGCAGCCCAAGATAGTGGCCTACGTACATGTTGGTTTACAAAGTCCATTGAACATGTGGGTGAAACAGACAAATGTAGGTTTTGTAAAACAGAATTGGAAACAGTTCCACTCCTCGTTACTGGGTGTGACAAACTAATGGCAGAAGGACTGTATACTGAAAAGCATAATAATGTGGCATGACTGTTGCACTGGGGATTGTGCAAACATTATGATACTGAAGTGGCTGAAAACACTGAAAACATGATCCGCAAAGCATCACAAAAATGATGAAAAAAAGAAAGTTCAAAAATGTTTTTTGTTACTAAATATACTAAATATACTGTTTTTTCTAATAAATTGAATGAGATAGTTAAAAGTTTTTGGAAACAAATTAGAAGAGAGGTGCAGTCCCTAATAAATGTTGAGCTTTGTGTCTCTTATCGTAGGGGACGCAGTTTAAAAGATTTTTTAGTACGAGGCAGGTATAGAAGACCAGTACAAAAGATAGGAAACATTGTTGCTAAGAAGGGGACATTTCCCTGTGGAAAGTGTTCAGTATGTCAGTATATAACAAATGAGGCAGAAAAAATAGGAGATAAAAACTTTAACACCATGGGTATATATTCCTGCTTCAGTAGAGGTGTAATTTATTTGATTAAATGTTCATGTGGTAAAAATTATATAGGGGAGACTAAAAGAAGTTTGGCTGAGAGAATAAAAGAACACATTAGGGATGTGAAAAATAAAAAAATGCTGAGTCCAGTAGCAGAACATTTTCATTTGGTACATGGGGGGTCATTAAGGATATGAAAGTTACAGTTTTAGAACAAATAGAACACCAGTATGGTAATGAAAATTTGTTAAAACATGTTTTAAGGAAAAAAGAAGCTATTCTTATTATGAAATATGAAACTTTACAGCCTAGGGGGCTCAATAAAGAGTGCAATTGGCAGGGTTTTATATGTTGATTGTTTTATTAGTAATTTTGAGCAGTTTTACTTAATTGTTTAATTGATTCATTGGAATATGATGTGTTAAGAATGTATATAATGTGGGATTACAAATGGGCAAAGTTTTTTACTCTGTAAAGGCAATAGCCGAGGCGCTAGAGATTGTAAGGTTTTATTAATAAATTTATTCTGGTGGAAAGTAGAGCTGTTTTTCACTGGTCTTTCCTTGTAGTTACAATTATAAAAATGATGAAGTCTACATCACATGGGATCATCAATTACCAACAGTTCAAAAGATAGATTCTAGAAAACTATAGTGGCCCATGAAGAGAAGACAAACGTAGCATTGTTCATTGAAATTACCACAGCCAGTGAATACAAGGGTCTATATTACATAATCGAAGTTCCGTAACTCCGAACACTTAATGGTCGAACCATTAAGTTCGAAGTTGCAGAACTTCGAGTATGTAAAAAACATAACTACACAACAGACAAAACAATGACTTGTTGTAAGCAGGGGGGCAAGCCTCCATGCACCCCCCTGCTACTTAAATATACCAACTCCGAGATCGCACCACATTGAAATAAATGGAAACCTCCGCTTATGGAGATTTCCATTCAAATGTTTGAACTTTTACAAATTTGAACATATGGTCTCGACCATATGTGGCTCGAACTTGTAAAAATTCGACTATGTGATAGGAACCCTGAATACAGTGTTCTGCATACAGATAGACACAAAGTCATATAATATCAGGATTTGCAGGCAGAAATGAGAGCAATGTGGAAGAAAGATACCCAGACAGTTCCATTAGTAGTAGGTGCAACAGATCTAATAAAGAATATATAATTGTATTTAGATGTGTTACCAATACATGTAACTATGTACGAATTGCAGAAGGAGTCATTTCTGGGCACATTGCAGGTGCTGTGAAGAGCACTTTTAGCTGACATCAAAGAATGAAACAATACTAATTTCATGAACTTTAATCGAACTTTGACTTAGGAATAGGGTCCATTCCCGTCATGGTATGAGAAACCCAAAAGATTTGAGGAATTAAAAAAAAATTATATCTATGCCTATGATAACGCCAGTAGAGTAGCCCCGTGAAAAAATAGAAGGAACTTGTAATATTTCCTCTGCTGCTAAACATTTATTTACATACTTAGCTGCATTGTAGGTAGTGTAACAGAGTGGACTTTGTTGAGACTTTAAATCTCCTACATATACTAATGAGTAAGAAACTAAAATAATTATAGCTTGTGAAAAGTGTCAGTGGCACATCTGGTAGGCTAGTCACTTTTGAAGTTCAGAAGACTATGGGTTCTGTCCCCAAACCAGGTACTTGGATTAATTGTTTGCATTACTGACACTGTCAGTACAACATTAGCACTCAAAGTGCTATCCTTATGACAAGATGTTAAAATGGTTTGACAATGTTTTGAAATGCACCTTTGCACTAAAGCATGCAGTACATAAACTTTCAAACACACTTCCCATCAGGAAGCGTTTTGGTCATCACATTCGTATTTAAAATTAATTATAAAATTTGTGTTTTCCTTGCACTGATGTCACTGAGGAAAAACAAGGAAGTTTAATCTCAGTGACGTAGGCATAGGAAAAGCATCTGCAGCGTCCGTAGACTTTAATGGGTACATCACTGCACATGCACTAAGGTGGCACATTAATGTCTATGAACATACCTCACGTTACCCTATGGTAACATCACAAATGGAACAGCTTAATTTTGGGGTCTATGGTTTAATAAAAAGTTTAAAAAGATTTTCATTAAAAAAATGGCCCAAAAAGCAAGGAAGTGCAAGCTGGAAAATAAATTGCAGCACTTAATGCCACAATGTATATATAGAAATGTTGAAAAATCACTTTAAACTGAGGTCCCAGGTACCTAAGTTGGTGGTATCTTAGGTGGATGTTAAAGATCCCATGGGACTTAATTGAAGAAGAAGGACATGGGAATTTCCCTGGTCTCCTGTCAACATGCATGGTAATCTATATAAATACAACCTTGGACATATTCTTTCCATGGTTAGACAACACAAGGAAAAATATAAAAATTATGTTTATGAATGAGAACACACACACACACACACACACACACACACACACACACACACACACACACACACACACACACACACACACACACACACACACACACACACACACACACACACACACACACACACACACACACACACACACACACACACACACACACACACACGTACTGCACTTCTGCCAGATCGGCATTGTCCTAACAGCTCACTCCTGGGGCAATTGGTCCAGCTATGGATCTGTATTAATGTAGAAAGTTAATAACTTGTTGTTTGCCTCCCTCTCGTAAGCATGAGACTCAACAGAGCGATTCTTGAAACTAAGAAAATGAAAGTGAGATTTATCGCAAGTAACAGTGAACTTTAAAAGCCTTTTATAAATTTAAAGCATTTTTTGCAGGGGACAAGCCCCTCTGAACCCTTGATGTGAGGGCTGTACCTCCCCCACTACCCCTCTCCTTATATACAGTATACTAACTTTGAGATTGCTGTAGCTCTGAGATGGTGTAGTAGTCAGAGGATTAACTATATCAGAGTTACTATGTACTTCCCCATAATAGCATTTAAATTCTCATAGTTCTGAGTATCACAGTTATTGCCCTTCGACAAACAACATGAAATCCATGCTGCTGCCTTAAAAAGAAGGAAGCAGTACTTTAATACTCACAGTATATCCATGAGCTGCACAACAAATGCTCACTAACTCTGAAGTTTGATAGCCACTTTGCATCATCTGCATTGACTTTAAAATTGACTCTAAAGAATTAATTGAATTGTCTGACTGTGCAAAGGCTCAAGTGTTTAACTTAAGGTCCTGGGTATAAAAATGGTCAGAAATGTGTAAAATAAATAGATTTCCCAGTACACTTATACAACTGTCATAAAAGCTAATATCAATTAAGAAGGTAGTAACACTGTGCATTACAGTAATTGGAAATGACCTTCTACCTGTAAAAGAGAAGATTGTTCAAGATTAGTTTCAAAACAACATTTTTGAGTATACCTAAACATGAATAAATAGGGGTATGACAGAAAACAAAATTAAGTTTAATCATGCATGTACAGTGCAGAAAAAACAATTTAATCTAAGGAATGCTGTCTTGCAATAACTGGAGTCATGCAGCGTTAAAAGTACAGTTATGTAAATCTAGCCAGATGCTTTTGTGTTCTTGCTTTGCTAAACATCAAACCGATGTGAGACACTGTAGGTAGGGGAGGCTAACACCAATTTGCACTTCAGACATGGTTGCCTGTCTACTATTAAAATTTATACTTAATTAGAGGGTCGGGTATATAGCAGACTTCATTTTTAAGGTTCAAAGAACAGCATTGAGAATAAGCTTGTAAACTCAAATAATTCTGCATGATGACATTATGCCATTAACTTAATGAAAGTAAAAAAATACAGCTGCGAGTTTCTTTGTTGTTTACTGTTCAGTCATAATGCAAGCAGCAGCATTTGCATAAACTGTGATTTCAGATCATTTGTGTAGTCTCCGGCCCCAGTTAACACAGTTTATTAAGTGTATACTGTATAATAAACAGCATATATTAGGGTAGGTTTAATTTATTTCTATTTGTCTTGTAGAATTTTCATATTTGTGTAAAGGTAATGTGTTTATTACTGGAAGAGAAGTGTGTAAGCTGGAGCAGTAACATCTTTTTCCATATTTAAATGTTGGAGTAATTGAAGAATGAATGCCTCTTCTGTGGCAGAAATGCACTGCTTGCATCATTTCCCATCATAGAAGAATAATTATCTTTTTGACTAAGGAAAATACTGGTATCAAATTTGTAGACGATTTTAATTATCTTGTTGGTGTTATCTGGCTCAGCCAGTTTAAAACCTGGTCCTCTGTTTGATTTGACAAGTTATATATTTGCAATGTTAACATTCCAGGTCTGATTTTTATCTGGTGCTTAATCTGTGTTATACAATGAAAATTAATTGATATGCAAAAAATGTGCTCACTGATTGGAGAAATAAAAAACAGAATGACTGTCATAAACTCAGCATCACACAAAGCAGCAAATCCATCTGAATGTAGCTATTAAAATCAAACTCTATAGTCGCCATGTTCTTCATTCCACTAAGCAGAGTAAACAAATCCACATATAAAGAAGGTGGAAAGCCAAGTTCTACCCTCTCTTAAAGCAGCCATAAGAAAAAAAATAACAAAATGTTTGAAAGAATACTGAAACCCCATTGCCAGAACATCAGGAGTCTGCAACAGTCATCACATAAATATCGAGATGTGTGCCCACTCTGGATTCCTAAAAGAAAAAAATAAGGCATAAAATTGTATTCAACCTAATGTACTATGCAAGTGCTGGTACGCACATGGTCAACGTATACACATTCACAAATGGCCAGCATATGGGTTAAAAAAGGCACAAAAAACAGCAAATAGAATCAAATCATGCCATAAAAATGGCTAAAGTAATTTTATTGCCCATACCGGTTTTGGTAAGGTAGTCTTCATCAGTGGAATACCTCAGTATGCTTGCTGTGAGGTGACAATGCTAACCGTTGCACCGCCATGGCCCTTATCTCCCTAAATGAGGAAAGTACACAGAGAGATGGTCAGCAGAGAGGTCATTCAAATAATCCCAGGTTGCAGACAAAGCATGCCGGAAAGGCAGGGATCATGTTGATCTTCTGAAATCATCTTCTCTGAATGCCATTCTTTCCAATACTGATAACTGAAAATCACTTTCACTGAACACAAAATGTTTTTTTTTTTTTTGCAGCCTTCCTCATTCTCCAACTTTTATATACATCAGCTTAAGGGATGCACAACAGTGGTAAAAAGTGCAACCTTAGTGATTGCTGAAAGTGGATTTTGACAATCAGTACTCAATGAAACAGCATTTAGAGTGAATGCATTTAGCAGCTCGACTAGCTCTAAGCAATGGCAATGGAGAAAAAGCACTGGTCCCACCCACCAGGAGAAATGTCCCACCCACCAGGAGAAATGTCCATCCTAGGGACAACCAGTCAGTCCTTATGTTTCACTAGCTCCCTTAGATAGTGAGAATTTGATCTCATGTCCATCCTCTGCCCTCTAGATGGTGAGATGCCTGTGAGAGGTGCACCTTGAAGAGTGTGTCCCAGGGTGTTAGAGTCACCCTTCTCATAGTCGAGTTGTTGAAGCATCCCAGTGACCAACCTGCAACCATGCAGTAGTTTCTTCAACCTCTAGTATGTATTTGATGGTAACTCATAGAACAAAGACCTTCTAACTCCAGCAAGGCTTGCCAATCCATGATGACAAGGATCCAGTGGGTTCTCTTGTACTGGTAGGACTTTTAATGCATTCCCAGGTATTGAATGTGAGACAGCTGTTTGATAGCTCAGGAACAGGAGTGCACCTTAGGAAATATAGTCTAATACCCACACCATGACCCATGCAGGTCTCTCTTGGCCCAGTGATACCTCCTGTGGGCATGTTCATGAGCACGTATGTCCTGTTGCCTGAGCTCTTTTGCCAATTCATTATGTGCTTGATCATAACCTGGAGTTATGGATAGGGGTCACTCTTGCCATTTATGTCCCAGAAAGGGGACTTAGAAGACCAAAAGACCGTTCTATGAAAGACATATAAGGACAAGCCTCACTGCTTTATAATACTTCCCCAGACTACCTCTCTATTTTAGAGAGACTGTAAGACCCACAAAGTCATCTATGAAGAATGGTAACTTCCCATTCTCTCCAGAAGTACCTTAATGGCCACCAAAGGATGAAGATAGAGGAGTCTCTGGTCATACAGTTTTAGAACATCTACCAATGGAAACTCTTTTGACAGTTTGGAAGCATTCAGATATTGTTTCTCCCATTCTCAAGAAGGGACACTCCCTCTGCAAGCCCTCAGCTGAGTGGAGTGAGATCTATTGCAAGCATCCTAGAGGTGGCTCATTGTTATCTCTTCAACCTAGCATAAGACCAAGAGACCAGATCACTTTTCCACCTTTTTGCTTAATGCGGTGTCTATTGGACAAGGTGGAAATAGGGTAGTCTCTTCTGCTTTACTGAGTTTTGATCCCTCAGCTATTACTATTACCTGCACAGGTACCATTCTAGTGGATCGGGTGATGGGGAATCATTTTGACCTTCCTGATCCTGGTTAGATCCTTACTATGACTTCTACACTGGGCAGTTATGTGACCCAGTAGAACTTTGTGTTGATGCTATGACTAGGGCTCTGCTATGTGTCTATATAAGATAATATTGCTAAGATTCTTCTTTCAGTAGCAGCTTAGGCAGAACATCCTGGATACCCTTTCTGGGGTGAGGTCCTGCACCTAATAAGGGTTTATATTTCTTATTCCATTCACTAATCACATATTGTGAGACATCCTTAATTAACCATAGAGGGTATGCTCTTTTAGTAAACATAGACCCTATACATTTTATTTCCCTTATCATATCATCATATTGTGATGTTATATGGGCAGCATGAATGCATTTCCCTTTTAAAATACTTTTTTTCTGTGCCCAGGGATGGCAACTGCAATACTCAAGATATGAATTACTAAAAGTGTTTGTTATGTAGATCTGGGATTTAAATCCATTGTGGGCATGGGAGATATACGTATCCAAATAAGCCTTGCCTTCCATGGTATAACTATATGTAAAGCTCAGGAAGGTACTAGTATTATTTAAATATCCAATAAATTCATCTACTTTGTCTCTTGGACCATCCCACAGCACAAAAATGTTGTCCAAAAAAAGGAAGATAGCATTTAATGTGTTGGGAATACATGCTATCCAATATGTACAGCTCCTCCCAGTCCAATAATACTAGGTTGGCATTAAAGAAGGTAATGGCAAATTATTTTAAATTTTTTTGATATGATGAACTTTATTATTAGTGTGGTTTTATATTTTTTAACATTTTAACTTTTTTAATATTTTACATGTGGCTTTAAGGCTATAGAGAGGTGTGTGTTTATTCATGAGATGATGTCATTGTGTTTGAATTTACAAGACTACTGTGATTGTTAGGTTGTGCTTATTTACATGTGATTAACAGTGCACTTAATTGATTGAGAGGAAGTCCACGGTCTGTGGACGAAAGCGCTAAATCCATCATATATATGAAAAAATCTTTTCAATAAAATCCAGTTTGTTGTATTTTTATCACTGGAGTTTGGACGGGTCTTTATTCCCGTTGGAAACTAGCCTACCTAGAGATGCTACATTTTACATTGTGGAATTATTGTTTTGGGGAACGCTTTATTTAACTGTGTTTAGATTCAGAGAAAGCAAAAACAGAAATGTAAGGTGATTGGTGTATGTCATCATGTCAGCTACATACAAAATAGAGATGTACATATGTAATATCAGTGGAGGCAATGCAATGACAGAAATAGGAGTGGGATGCAGGGAAAATTAAATACAACTAGTTCATCTTTTCACTGATGATTCATTAGAAATTCTTGCAACCGTTTCAGTAAAGCAAACTATCAAGGTAAGTAGAGGTGAATGGAGAAGATTTATTCAGGTCATGAAAAAACATGAACATCTTCATAAAAATGAAGTAATAAGGTGCTCTTGAGAAGGAAGAAAATACACTAGAATGGCATGGAGATGTCAGTAACTACTGTAATTGCATTGAGGAAGGTGGGGCATGGACAACAGAGAAACAATTCCACTCTCAAGGGAGAATGGAAAGGTACTGGTCTCTTGTTCAAAAAATTCTAGATTTAAAACATTAGTAACTAACATAAGTACAGTGTGGAAAAGTGGGACATGAACAACATAGAAATGGTTCAACCCTCATGGTAGAATGGAAGGGTACTGCTCTTTTGCTCAAAGGATTCTGGATTTAAAACTAGGTGAACCAATTTCATTAGATTTGGAACAGGCTGAGGTGGATATAATCGCATTACAACATAGATAAAGGTAAATAAACTAATGGGTATTTTTATATCATAATGCCAACCACATTTCAAAAGCCTTGGATCTCATAATTAAATTTCATGACATTATCTGGTATGCCACATGAACTCAGCAATGCACACAATATCACTATCAAAGACCCTTCAAGGACTGCTTTTCCTGGAACCATACAACAAAAGTATACATGCATCAGATTAGACCCTCACCTCACTTACACATTGAATCTCAATTTAATAATGTTTTAACCCAACTAAAACATTTAGACTAAATTTCAAGTTCACTCACAAAAGATGCTAGGAAGTCGACAGTAATAAGTGTCCCCATCCGGCTATGACTATGGACTTACAATGATGGTATTGTGCTCTGCTCAGAACAACGTATTAATTCAATATGCAGAAAACAACATTCTCAGATTAGCCTGATTTATGTAATAATAGACATCATTGCTGCTTACATTGACTGAAACTAATTGGATCTCTATGTCATCTAGAGCATCTCTTCTTCTTAACTCTCTCTCATTCAAAATTCCTCTCTAAAGAAATTGTCCCTCCCCCTTCTTCACAAATTGAGCAGTACAAATCACAGCAAATCTTTCAGGAAGTATCACATTTAGGTAGATGGACACCTTAAACTCTTGCTCTCCGTGAAAGGGCATCCTCCAAAATACTACCAGCATCCTGGAACAGCACCCCTGGACAGATATGTAAAATAAAACAGGTACAATTAAAAGATAATCAAGCATTACAATTGTGTTAGATATGTAATGCAGACAGTTATATTATTGTACGTATTGCCATTATCAATCTTATTAGAATTTTATGTAATTTTAAAATGATTCTTCATCTACATTATATATGTATACAGTATATATATATATATATATATATATATATATATATATATATATATATATATATATATATATATATATATATATATATATATATATATACACACACACACACACACACACACACACACACACACACACACAAACACACACACACACACACACACACACACACACACACACACACAGGTCTACCTCAAAGTATCAAAATGCCACATCGTCCGAAGACCAGTTCATCAAGACGACATTGCCGAATCCACTAAACATTGGAAACCCAGAACTGCAAAACCTAACCCTGGGAACTGAACCACTTCGCCAACATGGTGAACCTTGCCCTTTCCCCACTGCAGTGCAATCTCGTTTTAGGAATATTTAGTTAGGTTGGTGGGTTTTACTTGATGCATTTTTTATTTTTTAATTTTGTCCAGGTGGTCAAGTGGTTCAGTTCCCTGGGTTAGGTTTAGCGATTCCAGGTGTTTGATGTTTACAGGATTCGGCAATGTCATCTCAATGAACTGGTCTTTGATGATGTGGTGTTTCAATGTTCTGAACTAGACTTATATAAATATATATATATATATATATATATATATATATATATATATATATACACACACACACACACACACACACACACACACACACACACACACACACATGCACACGCACACATGCACACACACACACACACACACACACACACACACACACACACACACACACACACACACACACACACACACACATACACACAGACACATAGTGGATATAAAAAGTTTACAGACCCAGGTTTTTGTGATATAAAAAAATGAAAAGGTGCTTCAACAAAGTATTAGTTTAAGGTTGTGCACACTTATGCAACTAGCTTATTGTACATTTTTTATTTTTTATATTTTTCCCCTAACAGATTTGTTTGTTTTTCAGTTGAATTGTACAGGTTATAGGTCACATTAAAGGTGGGAAAAGGAACCCGTCAATATGTATGCTTGGCAAGTATGATTTCGGTTGAGGCTGAATTCAGGAAAGAGTGTGAGGTACTCATATCTATGTTTATGGTGAGGGGGTACCCAGAAAGTTTGTGATGGAAATTCTTACTGAAGTTTGTACAAAAAGGGTCACATTTTGTTCTCCTTCTAAAAGGCGGGAGCCTTAATGCACATTGTAAAAATGTGGAAGGGGGAATTTTGAAAGAGCATTGGTGCTTACCTATAACACTGATTTTCATGGGCTTACTAACCTAGTGAAAAGGAATTGGAGAGTGTTCCGTATGGATGATGAATATAGGGAGATAGTGGGGGAAACACCAAGGATTGTATATAAAGTGGATTTTTGTTTTAAAAGTCTACTAGAAAGGGGGTCCATCTGGTGCTTATGAGGGTTTCATGAGAAAATGTGGCCATTGTAGGTAATGTTCCTTTATTATGGAAGGTGATGCCTTTTTTGTTGATGGTTTTGGAAGAGTGAGGCTTAGAAAAAAGTGGTCATGTAGCAGCAAAGGTGTGGTTTATTGCATCTATATTACATTATCATACGATTAAAATAGCGAATGCTATTTCATCGTACCGATAATGTCTAAACCACAAAATATCGAACACACGGAACAGCAAGGGGAAAAAATTTGCTGCTCCACAAAAAAAATAAATAAAAACACTTAAACACAAAGATAAGTGGGGGGGGGGCTTTGCCCCCCACACCCCCCTACTTAAATATACCAACTCTGAGATCACACCATAGTGGAGGAACTGGCAAAGTCCCGAAGACGGCCCACCAAATTTTTTCCTTGGGAAACAATTTGATGTTCCATGTCTTCGCTATTTTGCCATTTCAACAGTATCGGATCGACTAAATAGCTTTCGCTATTTAGGCCATTCGATACGCTAATATAGACCCGGTTTATTTAGTATAGTGTCAGGGGTGTTGTGCATTCTGTGTTGGTAAAACTAAGTTAAGCTTGAGAAAGAGAATTTACCAACAAGTGTATAATATTGGAAAAGAGGATGAAAATAATGCACTCTTTACGCACATAAAAGATATTCCACAACATGAGTTTAGATTTGCTGCCATAGATATTGGTGACAGAAGGGGTCCTTGTGATGAGTTTCTTGAATTTATGGAGCTTAAATGGCAGTTAAAATTTAATGCCACAGCTAGTCCAGGTCTTGAAGCTCTGTCAAGTAGCTTCCTGAAATTAAAAGCAGCATATTTTTTTAAAATGAGTGGTTTTAAGTTAAATGTTTATATGCATGGTGTTCAAAGATAGTTGTTTTATGTCATATTATTTGTACATTTATATGTAATGTTTTGCATGATTGTCTGACATTTGGTTGATTGTTTAAAAACAAGGTATTTAGGTAGGGCAGCTTCTTTAATTGAAATGGAATTTGCTTGTGCTTGTGTAATTTTTGGAGCTTGTTGAGGAGGGGAGGGGCTTTTAATTGTATTTTACTATATAAAATTCATGGAACGAGTGAGGATGTTATTCTGATGAAGTCCAGTGTTGTTTGTGGACGAAAACGCTAAATAAACAGATTTGTGGCTCTAGCTTGGCTTCCTGCTTTCCTTGGGTGTTTTTATATATAGATATATATATATATATATATATATATATATATATATATATATATACACACGCACACACACACACACACACACACACACACACACACACACATATATATACACACACACACACACACACACACACACATGTTTATATATATATATATATATATATATATACACACACACACACACACACACACACACACACACACGTATATATATATATATATATATATATATACACACACACACACACACACACACACATGCATGTGTGTGTGTGTGTGTGTGTGTGTGTGTGTGTGTGTGTGTATGTATATGCATTTTGCCCTTGCTAATTTTATTCTGCTATTCTTGCATTTCTCAACTCGATTCTTACATTATGTCAAGTTTAAACAGCCCTCCTTTGCTATTCATTCTTACATGTTAATATATTCTATTGCTGTGTTATTAGAACTGGCTATAGCTATGTCTACATTTGTATTGCCTAGATCATAAATGAAAAGGGCCCCTGGACAAGTTCATTTATTCTGTTAACAAATGCAATATATGCAAAATAAAGGATATTCGTGTATAGGAATAGAACTTTTCTTATCACAGCAATATATACTGTAAATAGGTTGATACAACAGAAGTACAAGTCTTATCTAGGGACAGAAGTGGATTAGATAGAATTTTAAGGAGGTGACTCATTAGAGAGTGAATGAATATTTTGGGTTTAAGGCACAAAGCGAAAAGCCAAGACGGGCAAAAGAGCAGCCTTCCTTAAGTCCCAATCAGTGTATCTTCCTTAAGAAAAGAATGTCCATCTGCTTCTTTAAAGACAAGAAGCAGTTCTTAACACATAATTTTTTTAGTGGACCTTAATATAGATGAAACAGAAATACTCTTGGAACCCTTTGGACTTATCCTGGAAGATTCACAAATGGCTTAAGGTGGTAGGAACATTTATATTCATTTACTAGTGGGACCAATAAAATACATGTGAACAAAGTGTTTATTGTTCTTTTTTCAAGTTATTTACAAGGAAGGTCATTTTTTGTTTGAGTTTCCTTTGAAACTGTTAGCCTTTCTTCATATATTGAAAATTTTCATTAACCAGATCAGGTATTATTTAGGAAATGGGAGACTCAGGAATGGTGTGGTGCACTGTAGAAGTCTTCTAGCAATGCGATATTTCTGCCCAAGGTACTGTACAGAAGACTGTGGAATAAAACATTTAGGAGAAATACTAGGCAGGTTATCACACAACATGGGGTAGGAACACCTATTTTACAAAATGATAATATACTTCACTTTTTTATTTATGTTGACACTGTTTTTTGCACACCAGGGATAGGCATATTTCAGCCCTTATTGTGGTTGTTTAGCATCAGTGGGTGAGCAGATACCAAAGCCTATTTTTCAGTCATCAGCAACTTTGTCAACCACACTTCTGGGATATTGGTTTAGATGTCTGCAAAATAAATAGCAGAAAGAAGAGGGCCCAGCAGTGATCCCTGCCGTACCCCGATAGTTACAATTTTACATTCAGAGAGGGCACCAGCAACTTTCACAGCTTAGGATCTACTGGATAGCCAGTTTGTAATCCAGTGGACAACATAGTGGGTTACATTGTTTGTCTAATTTTTGAATAATATCAGCATGGAAGGTAGTGTTAAAAGTGTTGGCCAGGTCAAGATAAGCAATGGGCATTGTGTGGCCACAGTTTGCAGCCTCTGTATCCTTTTCAAGGGAGATTAATAGATTCAAGACAGTCACAGCCCTTAAGGCTAAACAACACACCTGATACACTTGTAATAGGTGACTCTATCGTCAGGCACACTGACATCCCGCTCACCAGGCTGAACAAGGAGAAGGTCACGGTGAGCTGCCTGTCGGGCGCTAGGATCCGCCACATAACACAAGCACTCAGGTCACTCCAAGGCAAGTACAAATATGACTCAGTCATTGTCCATGCTGGTGTGAATGACCTGAGATGTACCTCCCTGGACTACATGAAAAGAGACATAGAGGAGCTCTCTGAGCATGTAGCCCAGGCCGGTATGACCCTGACCTTGAGTAGCATCTTACCCTCACCAAGAATGATGCCACAATATGAAGACAAGATGATCAATTTCAACAATTGGCTTAAGTATTGGTGTCATTCAAAGGGGATCCAATGCCTGTCAGCCTGGGATGACATGCTTGACAAGCCACGATGCTTCGCTAGGGATGGCTTGCACCTGTCACCCCTGGGCTTTCGGATATTGGCAAAAGCTCTTGCTATCGCCATAGTGCCTTTTTTAGGCAAGGCTCAAAAGACAAACCCACCTCCATAGGTATCACAAGGGATAAGAATCTAAGAGTAATGCTACTCAATGCCAGAAGTCTAAACCTCAAGATGCATGCACTCAAAACTCTCCTTAGCATGGAGAACATCGATATCTGTGCAGTAACAGAAACCTGGTTCAAGGTTCCCGAGAGCACCCCAGCACTACCAGGTTATACCTCATACCATGCTTTTCGGCCCCAAAACTTGGACCAAACCACAAAAGGAGGGGGAGTATCAATATTCGTCAAAGATATCCACACCTCCAGGTTGGTGGCACAGCACGAATCATCAGAGACTATCCATGTGCAACTAACAGTGGGTAAAACTGCCTTCCAGTTTATAGCCTGCTACAGACCACCCTCCCAAACACAGGAACCCCACTCGGCCTTCCTGAGAATACTGGAAAATATGAAGGTCTCTCCAAACACCATTATATTGGGTGACTTCAACTACCCAAACATAGACTGGGAGCATTACTCTAGCTCCAACATCCTAGCCAAAAGGTTCCTAGAATTTATAAACTCAAATGCTATGGAACAACTTGTTACCACTCCCACAAGAGGGGAAAACATACTGGACCTGATCATCACCAACATGGGGACACTATGCTCCAGACCAGAAGTGTATCCTCACTGGTAAGATCAGACCATAAACTAATCTCACTGGATATTCACATCCCGACCCCACCCCCTGCCCAGAAAACCACAGTGAAAAACTTCTCTAAAGCAAATTTCACATGCCTCAAAACCGGTAGGAATCCTTCAAAGCCCCGGGCCTGTGGAAAATACGGCCCAGACCGCAGAATCCTTTATAAACACATTCTATGAACACCTTCAGGAATGCATGGATCATGCAATCCCAAATAAAACCAAGACCCAATCCTCCAAAGGCAGACGTCCTGTCTGGTGGACCCCAGCCATAAACAAACTATACAATAGAAGGAGGAAGCTACTACATGATAGAGCAAAATCCCAAAAAGGGAAGGCATCTCTGATCAGTATTAGCAAAAAATTACGGGCACTCATAAAATTGTCTAAGGCCAACTTCAAGAGAAAAATTGCACAGGACACTAAGGATAATCACAAGGCTTTCTTTAGTTATGTTAGGAACCTGGGTGGGAATTCCCAGATATGCTCAGAATTAGTCCAAAATGACAAAATATACACCGAGCCCACAGACATTGCCAACATCCTAGCTGACAGGTTCAGTGCAAACTTCTCCCCCCCTCCCCACCAAAAGGGCAAATATCTATCCCAACAGAGTGCTGTCCCCCTGACATCTCAGATGCTCAGGTAAGAGCCACCCTCTCCAAAGCAAAAAACACAGCATCAATGGGACCAGATGGTGTCCCGGGCTGCATCCTACATGAACTCCAAGAAGAGCTAAACCCAAACATAAAACTACTGTTCAATCTTAGCCTTACCACAGGATATGTACCCAAAGAGCAGTGTACAACAACAGTGGTCCCTCTCCACAAAGGTGGTGCCTCAACGGATCCTGGAAACTATCGCCCCATAAGCCTGACTAGCTTGGTCTGCAAAGCTATGGAAAGGATCATCATGGACCTCATAAATAAAGATATTGGGGACCTAAAGACACTGGATCCTACCCAGTTTGGCTTTGTTAAAGGCAGATCCTGCCTCTTAAACCTGGTTGATTTCTTTGAAACAGTCACCAAGGCCATTGACAAGGGGAAGGTGGTCCACACAGCCTACCTGGACCTCGCAAAAGCCTTCGATACAATACCCCACTCGGGCATTATAGATAAGCTCACCAGCTTAAATATAAACCCCTATGTCACTAGATGGGTTGCAAACTGGCTCAAGGACAGAACCCACATGGTTAGAATTGCTGGAGCCATGTCAGACTCCAAACCAGTTACAAGTGGCGTCCCACAAGGCTCAGTCCTGGGACCTCTCTTGTTCGGTATATATTTCTCGGTGGTACAGGCCAACACAGAAGGACTGTGGTTGACCAAGTTCGCAGCTGACTGCAAACTGGGCGCCATAATCAACTCTCCAGCCGACACAAGCATCCTCCAAAAGGGCCTCATAGAAACAGGCAACTGGTGCCAGAGCCATGGCCTCAAGCTAAACACCAAAAAGTGTATAGTCATCCCCTTTGGCAAAAACAAAGTGCCCACAAATTACTACATAGGTGGTAATCCATTAAGTACAGAAGAAGTCATTAGGGACCTGGGGACCCAAGTTGATAGCAATCTCTCATTTGACAACCACGTGGCCAAAGTGGTTAGAAAAACATTTTATATAGCCCACCTAATCATGAAGGGATTCACATCTAGATCAGGGGAGGTCATCGTGCCTCTTTACTCATCCCTCATCAGGCCCATAATTGAGTACAATGTCCCTTTGGGATGTACCTTACCAGACACCTGCAGCAACTGGAAAGACCCCAAAAGTACCTCACCAAGAGGATCAAAGGGCTCAAACAGATGCCATATGCTGCCCGGTTAAAGAAACTCCAGCTATACTCAGTGGCATACCACCTGCTCAGAGGCGATCTGTGCCTGAAGTAAAAAGCCATGTCCAACCCGGAATTAATGGACATGCTGCACCTCAGAAAATCCAAATCCCATCGAGCTACTTGCTCGAGAGACTTGAACCTCAGCACTGAAATAAATAGGACATGCTGGAGGGACAGATTCATAACCCAGAGGCTCCCTTCACTCTGGAATAAAATCCAAGTCCAGGTTAGGCAGAGTCCCACATTGACTCTCTTCAAGAGGAATCTTGATGAGTGGATGGGAGATCATAGGTTTACCCCGGCTATCACTTCTGTGTCGCTGTTAGACAGAGGCACAGTATACTAACCTCAAAAAAAGGCATAGCAAAATTAATTTAAAATGGGTGGCAAAAGCCAAGCACACTCTGGCTAGGCTTATAAATGCCCTAGGGCAGATAGCCTAGTATGAACATAGGAACCTATGAACCTAAGCAATAGGATACACCCTACAACAGCAACCCTCCCACCAAAAAAAAAAACTCATTGGGATCTAAAGATCAATTAAGTTGTCTATGTCTGTAAAATGAGTTCTGATATCATGCATGCCAACATTTCCACGGCTTTACATATAAGGCTGGTAAGGCTGATGGACCTTTACAGGGGCCACCTCTGTGTGGGACAGTCATAGTGGCTGTTCTTCAGGCATTAAGTGCAAACTCTGTGGACAGGCTGAGTTTACACTATTTAAGTAAAGGTTTAGGAACCATAAGATGCCTAGCCATATACATCTTTTCACAGACGCACTTAGTTACCCTTATCCTGGGTGACTTTGACTTCCCAAACATAGACTGGAAGAACTACTCATGCCTGAACACAAATGCCCAGAGATTCCTTAACTTTGTCATTGCAAATGCCTTGGAACAGCTATTCAGTATCCCCACAATATCTTGGACTTAGTATTAACCACTGCAGCATCCATATATTATCATCTTCACTGGTAAGATCTGACCAGAAAGTGGTCACTTTCTAAGTCACCATCTCCTCAACCCCCCTTCTAGCTAGGATCAGACATAAAAACTTCTCCAAAGCTGATTAGAGCCTACTGAAGGATGGTATAAACAGCTTCACAGCCCCCTCCCCCTCTGTAGGAACTGGCACCAAAATCCAAAACTACACCAAAGCACTATACAAGCATTTATATAGATGCATGGAATCAGGAATATCCGACTGGACTAAATCATCCTCTGCAAGGAAGAGTAAACCTGTCTGGTGGACATCTGCAATAAATAAACTGTATAACAAAAGGAACAAAATGCTCTCCAAGACCAAGAAGGAGCAGGTGCCCAATTGGAAGCAATGTCTCCTTAGCCTGAGCAAGCAAATAAGATCACTAGTGAAATCCTCTAAAGCAAAATTTGAGTCCAAATTGGCCACATTTATAGAGACAATCATAAGGCCTTCTTCACATATGTCCGCAACCTCAAAGGAAGCACCCATATCTGTTCAGAACTGGTGGTCAAGGACACAACATATACAAATGCCGTAGATATAACAAACTTGTTGGTCAACAGATTCAGCGAAACCCTTAACCATCTGCTCCCCCATCAGTATATCAGGACATCTCTAGTACCTGCCCCCTTCCCCTTATATCTAGGGAACAGGTCATCACTGCTCTCTCAAAGGCAAAAACTACAGCCTCCATGGGACCCAACAACATCCCAGGCTGCATCCTATGTAAACTCAGGCACGAACTTGCAGCACCATTAGGCACCCTATTCAACCAAAGCCTGAGTACTGGCTTCATCACAGCTGAGTGGAGGACAGCCACTGTCATCCCTTTACACAAAGGTGGAGCATCCACCGATCTGGGAAATTATAGACCCATCAGCCTAACTAGCCTGATCTGCAAGGCCATGGAATGGATTATCACGGACCTCATTAACAAGGACATTGGCAACCTCCAAACACTTGATCCAACAAAATTTGGCTTTGTCAAGGGGAGGTCATGTCTGCTAAATTTGGTTGACTTCTTTGAGACATTCACCAAAGCCATGGATGAGGGGAAGTCTGTGCACACCACCTACCTTGACCTGGATGAAGCCTTTGACACTATTCCCCACTTGGGCATAATAGATAAACTCTCTCAACTAGGCATCAATCCATATGTTACAGATGGGTAGCAAACTAGCTCACTGATAGAACCCACATAGTCAAAATAGGGGAAGCCACCTCAAGCAGTAGACCCATAACAAGCGGCATACCCCAGGGTTTGGTCTTGGGGCCTCTGTTATTTGGGATATACTTTTTTGAGATGCAGGCCAAATCCAGTGGGCTATGGCTGACACCAAGTTTGCAGATGACTGCAAGTTGGGTGGTGTCATCAATTCAATTCCCCTAGTGATGTGGACATCCTCCAGAAGGGTCTCACTCAGACAAATGACTGGTGCCAGAAACATGGCCTCAAGATGAATACCAAAAAATACATCATCTTCCCCTTTGGGGAGAGTGAAATCCCCACAAATTATCACATTAATACCAACGTCCTAAGCAATCAATCAGTCATGATCACCATGTTGCTTCCTTGGTACAGAATGCCTTCTACATGGCCCGTCTCATAAGTAAGGTTATCTCATCCAGGAACAAGGAGGTCATAACATCCCTGTTTTCTTCCCTTATAAGGCCCATTATTGAGTACAATGCACCTTTCAGCATGTACCTTACAAAGCACATGCAGCAGCCTGAGTGACCACAGAGGTTCCTCACCAGGAGAATCCAGGGTCTCAAATATCTACCATACACAGATAGGCTAAAAGCCCTCTCCCTCTACTCAGTTTCATACAGACTCCTCAGAGGTGACCTCTGTGTGGCATACAAGGCAATCATGGATGCCACCTTGATGGGACTGTTGCATATCCTTAAGTCAAGTTCCACTCCAGTAACCCACACACGTGGCCTCAACCTGGTCTGTGACATCAACAGGACTTGTTGGCAGGACAGGTTTGTGTCCCAGAGACTCCCTCAGCTATGGAATAAACTCCCTCTCCACATCAAGCAGAGTACCTATTTACCCCTTTTTAAGTGCAACCTGGATAACTGGATGGGAAACAGAAAATATACACCTAGGATTCCACATATGTTCCTGCTGGACAGGGGCATTGGGTGCTGATTTGTCTAAACATGGGCTAAACTCTTGGCTATGCTTGTAAGGGCCTCAGGGCCAATAGCCTAGCCTCCTATGATCCTAATTGTAAAAGTGGTACTTTTTTGACCTGTTGAGGTAACTTATTCCATAGAATGGGAATATCTTGAGTCAGGAACCTGTCACTTCAGCAAGTCTTGTTTATTTGTTGGTGTTGATTTAAGTACCTAGTGTAAATCTTTGTAGAATCACTGGTTTTGCAACAAAATAGGAGATAAAATAAGATTGTGCCTTTTGTGGCTCAAAAAATAAGACACAGGCTACCTCAGAGCAGCTTTAGTATAAGGAATGTTGTGTTAATCTGTTGAGATTTTGAAGAATTTAATATCATTAATGTTCATACATAAAAATCTTAAAGGCCTTTCTGCTTAAGTAATATACTTGGATTAATACATAGCCTGTGGGGCATTATATTCAATAATGGGAAGAGCCGAGGGATAGGTTGACTTCTTTGGGTCTTGAAGATATTCCCTTGAAAACTGACTGGGCCAGATCAAAATACTTCCTGACTATGATGGAAACATCATGATCAAATGAAACAGAATTGTATACATAAGTACTCAGGTCTGTTATTATTCTGTCTGTTGGAAGAAAGTATTTTCTATAACATGAGGTAGGATCTCAAAAACTCTGCATTAGTCATGGGTAATTCGATATGAGGTGGTGCTATGTCTGCCAAATACAGATAACTCCCCTGCAGTTACACAATGGCCTAAAGGCATGATAGGGGCTAAATCCTGGTATAATGGGAGCACTGTCATTGCACTGAAATCATGTCTCAGTAGTTACATAACTACAAATGTGTCTGAGATGCAGGTGAACTTTAAGTTCAGGCATCTTTCTCTTGAGATTCTTAACAGAGAGTATTAATACTATGATGTCTAAATTTGCATTTTCCTGTGTAGGAATGCCCAGTAGGAAGATTCTATCTAAACAAGCACTGTGGGGGCAACAAGGGCTTTAGCCACTCATATGTAGAAACCCCCATGTTAGAGGTTGTTATTTATTGTTAAATAGAGCCATCTCTGTTGAATGGGAGGTTTATCTACTTTCTTATCCAGGCTGACATGTACTAGATCACCTTTAAATGGCATAAACTACTTATCCAATTGTAAACCCAGTTATAGTGTCTTGGTAACTGGTCATCATTCTTCCACAGAAATACAGTGCTGAAGCATGCTTTAATATATTTAATTAGTCCACATATATGTGTTGCACTGAGACAGGCCTCATAACCATATGCCTTCCAGGTTTGTTAGCTTCCCCACCCCTTGACTGCTCTGATTCCAGGAGAAAATGTGTTCCTATACTTGTTCTGCAGCCTTCCTGTTTTTTTCTGTACCATGTGCTTTAAAATTTTCTCTCTGTTTGGTAAATTCTGAGTAAATATTCCTGATGATCCACTGTATGTGTTTCTGATTTTACCCAGGAATTCATCCCTGTTTCTCCCATTTCAGCCTGGCGATGGCTGGGATAGCCTTCCTCCTTCTTCCCTTCCTAGAACTCAGATAATCTTTTGGTCAACATTTACATGCATTTTCAATGCACTGTACAAACATGTATACAAATGCATGGATCTTGCCATACCCAATAGAACCAAGACACTCTCCTTCAGAAAAAGGAAGCCAATCTGGTGGTCCCCTGCCATAAACAAACTCTACAGCAGAAGGAGGAAACTGATGCAGAATAAGGTGAAGTCCCAAGACTGGAAAAACTCCCTCATCTGCCTCAACAAAAAGTTGAGATCCCTCATCAAATCCTCTAAAGTTAGCTATGAAAACAGAATTGTAGCAGATAGTAAAGACAACCACAAGGCCTTCTATAGTTATGTAAAGCATCTCCATGGCAAAACCCAGATTTGCTCTGAGCTACTGCACAATGGTACCTCCTATACTGAGCCAACAGATATTGCCAGTATACTGGCCGACAGATTCAGTGCCAACTTTACCCCCCCAAAGGACTAATTACAATACCAGTAGATTGCCAGGCACCCAGTATTACTGCTGCACAGATTAAAACAGTACTGTCCAAGGCCAAGAATACAGCTTCCACAGGACCTGACAACATTCCTGGTTGTGTTCTACATGAACTACAGAGTGAACTGGCACCTCACCTGTGTGCTCTGTTCAATCACAGCCTCACCTCTGGCGTTGTCCCTGCTGAATGGTGCACTGCTACAGTTTTCCCTCTCCACAAAGGAGGAGTGACTACAGACCCTGGGAACTATCACCCCATTAGCCTGATGATTCTGATATGCAAAGCTATGGAACACATCATCATGGACCTAATAAACAAGCATACAGGGAATCTCCAAACTCTGGATCCCAGTTTGGTTTTGTGAAGGGTAGACCATGCCTGCTTAACTTGGTCGACTTCTTTGAGTCAGTCACCAGAGCTGTGGATGAAGGCAAGGTGGTTCATACAGCCTACCTTGATCTGGTCAAGGCTTTTGATATCATTCCCCACTCAGGAATCATAGAAAAACTCACTAAGCTTGGCATCAACACCTATATCACTAGGTGGGTTGCAAACTGGCTCACAGATAAAACCCACAGTATGAAAGTAGCTGACTCCATGTCAGACTGCTGATTAGTCATGAGTGGAGTCCCACAGGGTTTGGTCCTGGGTCCTCTCCTGTCTGGTATCTACTTCTCTGAAGTCCAGGCCAACATGAAGGGACTCTGGATAACAAAGTTCACAGATGATTGCAAGCTGGGAGCTATTATTAACTCCCCAAGTGATGTTGACATCCTACAGAATGGCCTCACTGTGAGCAACGACTGGTGTCAGAACCATGGCCTTAAGCTCAATGCCAAAAAATGTGTTGTCATTCCCTTTTGGAATGAATTACCACATTGATGGTAGTCCACTGAACACAGAATACGTTATAAGAGATCTGGGAACACAGGTTGACAGCAACCTCTCTTTTGATTACCACATTGCCACCATGGTCAGAAAGTCCTTCTATGTGGCAAATCTCATTACTAAGGGTTTTGCATCCAGGAAGAAAGAGGTCATTGTCTTCCTCTCTTCCTCTACTCTTCCCTCATTAGGCCAATCATTGAGTACAATGCCCCATTTGGCATGTACCTCACTAGACACCTGCAACAACTGGAGAAGCCACAGAAGTATCTCACAAAGAAGATCCTAGGCCTTAAACACTTGTCCTTTATGGACAGACTCAAAAAACTCCAACTATTCTATGTCTCATATCGCCTACTTAGAGGCGATCTCTGCTTGACTTACAAAGCCATGTCTGACCCAGCTCTGTTAGAAATGCTACATCTAAAGAAATCCCAATCCCTCCACACCACATGCTCCAGAGACCTCAACCTCATTACCGCAATTAACAGAACATGCTGGAGGGACAGGTTCATAACCCAGAGACTACCCATGCTATGGAACAGACTTCCCATACATGTCAAGCAGAGCACCTTGCTGACCCTCTTCAAAAGAAATCTTGATGAGTGGATGGGAAACAGAAAATTCACCCCGGGGATAACACCTGTGGCTCTACTTGACAGAAGCACTAGGAACTAAGGTTGGGTGGCACAATGCCAGGGTAATCCTATGGCTAGTCTTGTAAAGGCCCCAGGGCCATTAGCCTAGTACACACCTATGAACCTATGAACCTATTATGCCTGCAGTAATTTAGCATGTATTCAGTACCTAGCCAAGGAGGTTTATTGGAGCTCTCTGCTTGCAGAATCTAGGTTAGAGATATTAAAGGACACTGCATTAGGGCTGTTGACGAGCAATAGCTCCCCAGAGCTAAAGGTTGAAGCAGATAGACATGTGATTAAGTTTAGCATTATCTAATGCACCACAAGTGTACGCTCATTCTGTATGATGGGGAGATGGGTACAGATTGTGGTGACTGTAGTTCAGTCAGTACATGGTAACATGTCTGGCATTTGTTGAAGGTTTTACTAAAAGAAATATGTGCAAAAAGCAGGGTGACAGCCTAGGTAATGTGAAATTATATGCATGGGTGATGGCCTTGCCTGCATAGGTGTGCTTTTGTCCAGGGTACTCTGAAGCTGCCATTTAGTGTGTATGTACTACAAACATTTGTGACCAGCATGGTTCTGAGTTCCTGGCATACATCATATTTTTAGTGCCACCAGAAACATCATCTGAATAACTTCACAGAACAATATACTTGGTTTCTATTGACTGAGCACCATCCAGTGTAATCAAGGTATTATTAACATTATTATATGACCTTTGAGGGTATGAAAGCTGAATCTCATTTGGGATATATTATTTCAGTTTTGCAAATGGCATATCTGAAAATATTATACAAATAATTCTTAATTATTTAAACTGCCTTGATCTTTTTGTTCTGTGCAAGACCTTAAATGTGACCAAATTTTTGGTAGCCCAAGTAGGTGCTAGACATTTTGTGTGTGTGTGTGTGCGTGTGTGTGTGTGTGTGTGTGTGTGTGTGTGAGTGTGTGTGTGTGTGTGTGTGTGTGTGTGTGTGCGTGTGTGTGTGTGTGTGTGTGTGTGTGTGTGAGTGTGCTTGTGATGATGTGAGGTATTGCCAGCTATGCCAGGAAAAGTAGGGCAGTGGATGTGTAACATATGCCAGTATAGCTAGCTGGCGTTTTGTAAAGAGTTATAAGTCATTTCTATTTCAAAGTGATTTGTACAGGTGCATGTGTTGAAAATGTGTTTGTAAAGCTGCTTGTGTTAAAATGTACTAACAATGGGTCCTTCTGGACAGAAAAGAAATACACTGTATGTTAGATTGTATTGTAACTGTTAAAATTAATATATTGTAACAGAGGATACTGGAAGAGAAGAGGCTAATCACAGTCCAGCTAACTTTGAAAAATAGTCTGAAATTAAATTACCTGGTTTAGGCTATAAAGATTTTATCTTACAGTTCTGATTGCAGCCAGAGACAAAATGTCTGTAAAAACCAGGACTAGGAATATTACTGTATTATCCTTAGGGGTGAACTAATTGGTACCCTGTAAGGGTGGAAGTCTTTGAAATGGTTTTAATGCTTCTAGATGCTATAACACATCTTAGCAAAACTCTATGTGTGTGTATTATGACATATGTGCTAGAGTCTGGTTCAGTTTCTAGTAAAGGGGGTAGTGTAGGATTAGTAAAGGGGGTAGTGTAGGAACCAGGGTCAGATGACCAGATGCATGTGATGTCATTCTCTAATCCAGCACTGAAATGATTCTTTAATACTAGATGAGACAGAAGTTTCAGAGCAGTCTGTTTTTGAAACCTGTCAAAGAAGTACCCATCACCCACTTCATCTTGCCTTACTCTAGTAAGTGAACTAGGGGGCAGTAATTCTTTAGATCAGTCAGCAAAATATAGTGAGATCAGTTAAACTCTGTTTTTTATTATAAATAGATATTTAGTATTTTCATGTTATTTAATTATTTATTATTAAATATATTTAAACTTTTCATTGTGGCTGGTATTTTAGAGAATATTTTAACCTTTGTGAGTACTTATATTTATTTGGTGACACTGTAGCCACTTCTGAAAGTGTTGCTGCATTGGTCAATCATTACCATTTGTATTAGTATTAATTTCACTCAGTATAATTGGGTATCTTGGTAAGAGTCTTAGAGTAGCTGGCTTTGGTGTGCTCTGGTGACAGTATTTACCTTATAGTCTGGGCAGGGGGCCATAGCTGGTAAATCTGTGCCAGCCTTTCCCAGGTGTGTGTGTGTGTGTGTGTGTGTGTGTGTGTGTGTGTGTGTGTGTGTGTGTGTGTGTGTGTGTGTGTGTGTGTGTGTGTATGTATGTGAAAATCAAATCTCAAAGAGTGTGTGTGTTAGCTACTTGGAGCAGGGACGTAGAGCACTGTTTTCACAGAGAGGGTGGTGGAGGACTTGGCTTGGAACACTTGGCTAAGGACTCAGCTTTACTGTGGGGAGACTTATTTGGGGCCTGAAGAGGGAAACCCAGCCCCAGGATGGAGTATGGTCCCTGTGGGCTCTTTACAGAAATTGCGCTTGGTGCAGAGAACTGCATCTGGAAATACTGTGTGTATATATCTTTGATCCAAGTGAACATCCCTAACAGGTGTCAGTAGTGAGGACTGAGGCTCCTTGATTACTGACCCAGAGCAGGGACATCACAGTGCTCCTAATTTTTTTTCTGAGGAACAATGGTTTTAACAAAACACATATCATCCACATAGTAAACTTAGATGACAGGAAGTCAAAAGCAGAGGTACTGTCAGAGGTGAAGTAATAAGCTCAGAATATCACATTTTTTAATGTAAGAAGTCAAACATTCACATTGGGAAATCAAGGCAGTATACGTCAACATTTGAGTTATTGGTTCTGGCCATAGTTGGTGACATCAGTGACACCTAAGATGTTTGCAGTAGAGATGGCATAGTGTCTGATTGCACATTTTGTTCTCTGTTAGTGAAATGTCCCAGAAATAATGTTTGTAGACCTATATTCATCAAATGTTGGTGATAGTTTTACAGCCCTTGAACAATTCTTGTTAGTGTCTTTTTTTAATTTTGTCATTGGTAAGTATATAGTACTATTTGCAATGTTTGGATTTCTTTGATGTCTGTGCAGAAATAGGTGATGTGTTGGTGGACTTGGAATGTTTTATCTACCTAATCTTAAATATCTCATTCTGTTCATACTACAATCTTAGGACTGGGCCAATGAAGGATTCATAGAAATTTGATATTTTTCAAGGGAAGGACAAACATTTTGGAAGATCATAGGTGGTGAGAACTGTGAATTCTACTGGACTGATTATTAAGTTGGGTTATTGAGGTAGTCTAGGGTCCATGACAAAAGTACCTGAAGTTTTGAGATTATAATCTCTTGGTCGAAGAGACTGGGCTGTGGTGGTACTGAAGTTGCCCAACAATTTGGGATATGGATTTGTAGTGATAGAGTATTCAGTACTGAAACAGCTCTTATTGCAAATCTTGTCCCTATGGCTCATTTAGTTGGGATTAGAGAGACTTATCTTAACTCTGCCTATACCCTAGACATAATGAATCCCCTAAGATTACTGCTTTGTTTCATCATAGGATATAGAAAGTGAGGAGTGGTGATGTCACAATCTGATAGCTGATGACATCGCCTGGAGTTCCTTACTGTGCAAAACTTGGGCAAAATAATTCTCCTCTGCAAACCACTAAGTGACTACAAATTGTAGGAGTTTACGGACATCATTAATGAAACATTGACAGGGAACCATGGGTTGCTGACTCTTTAAGATTTCTGACTTTAACTGTAGGATTGATGACAGGTTTCAGTTTAGAAATGATTTTATTTACAGTCTGAAGATCTGGAGATTAGGTTTGTTCATTCAGCTTCCACTTATGTAAAAGAAAATACCTAGGATTTTGTGTTGTCTTGTAATTGCTTTAGATTGTGTGACTCTGGTGATGGAACCCATTGCCATGTATTGCCATTATTTAGTCAGGTGACACCTGTTTCATTCTGCTTGTTTGCTCTTTCATGTAGGAACAGTCACAGTCCATCTCTAGAGTAAAGTGACGTCTGGAGATGTTCTCGTGGACCTATACTTTCAAGAAAGTTTTAATAGGACCACACATCCACAAGCTATGGATGACCTGTACTATAAGGGACTTGGTATGAGCAGTGCTGTCTATAAGGTATTCAAGGTGAGGAGAACCCTTTGTGCTGTATCAGTAGGAACCTAAGCAATGTGGAAAGGAGATAATCAGTCATGGATACATAACGGTTAGTAATAAAATGCTGTTTACTGGGCAGGCATTTCCACTTAGTAAATGGCCATGCTCCTGCACAGTGGCTGAGTAGGCAGATGGCTGACAATACTAAGTTTTGCCAATGGGCACTATCTTTGCAACCCTTCTAGTTCACAGCAACCTGCAGACATAGACTAGCAAATTGGAATGTTAATGGGTTTTTCAGGTCCACTAACCCATCTTATTGGGTCAGCACCCATGGTTTTGTGCAAGGAAGGAGGTAACTGTGACGTGTCAAGTGCAGTAATTGTGTATCATGTCTGTAAAACAGGGCAAAGGGACTAGTGTGTGAGAACATTTTCACAGAAAGTTAATCGGTAGCCTGAAAGATATGATTAGCTAACAAGGTACTAATTGCCAATTACTGTGGTATATACATTTGGAGCTGGCCTATAAAAACAAGATAAGGAATTTAGATCTCCCGAATAGACGGTCAGCAAAGAGGTAAGCAGGAGCTAGTCTGAAGATCGTGGAGATGTGGACAGTGACAACCCAGTTGCAGTCTGATGGTCCTGATGGGAAATTATACCTAGTAGAGTAGGTGTTATGCAATGATGAAATCTGGGCTTGTGAGAAACTTTTCTACATTTTTTTTGAAGTGCAGCCTGTTTGCTGGAAAGCTGTCTCTTTGATGGAGAAAAAACTTAAGGCACTGTCATTTTACTTGTGTTAAAAAACACAGGAGCTATAATGTTTTCTTTGTGCTGTGAATTTACAGAATTGATTGTGTTCTAAAGCCAAGTAGACTATCATTTTTTTCATATTGTGTAATTACTGAATAAGCTGTTTCCTTGAACTAATTCTGTCTGTATGTGCATGTCTCTCTCTCTCTCTCTCTCTCTCTCTGTATATATATATATATATATATATATATATATATATATATATATATATATATATATATATATATATCTTTAATCTGAATGAATGATCGTAAAATTCAATTGACTTTTCTATTCATTAAATGTTGAAGGTATTGCAAAAAGGAAAACTGAATACATTTGTTATGGGAAGTGTGGATGTGGGATGGTAATTCCTGAACCTTCAGTATACTGGATATGTCAAAAGATGTTGACTTATTCAAGCCTAAAATGCCTTTTTGTATATTTCCACTTCACAGCCATAACTCCTTTTGGCGTCCAGGACTTTTTTGGGTATGGCTTCTTTAACCAAGCAACTTACAAGCTAATAATTGGCACTATTAGAAAGTGCAAAGAGTTATTAACAAATTGACAATAAGATTGTTAATCTAGGATGTGCTGCAGTAGAGAAATAAATCACTATTTGACACTTCTTATTCATATTTCCGTATTTGTGCTTGTGTTTTTATAACTAAGAGCCCTACATGTTATTGAAGAATATGGTGTGATATGCCATGGTGGGAGGCAGAGGAATTAATTGTCAATGCCAATTTATATCACACTATACCTGAAATATTTGATAGCTGTTTGTTGGTATGAAAACAAACAATATTTCAGTATGTACTTAATATTTCAAATAGTAAGTGTTGTATTGATATTTGTACTGTAAGTTACACATCTTTGGAGATATTCAGTTTTATTTTTATTGCTAAACTTGTCAGAGATTTGGGATGCATGTCTAGGCTTAAAAAGGCCCTTGTGGTCATTAGCCTAATAAACACCTATAAACCTAATTATACAATTAAGAATTTGTTTTCATATTTCTGTAAATATCACAATAAGCATGTATTCACTGAGCAATCTTTTGATGTCATGTGAAAGCTAATGTCCGGTTGATAAAAGTGTTCTAACAATATAATTCTAGGTAGTACAGTTTCCAAGGTATAGAATTTGTTTGTGTAAGTTTAGCAAAAAATATAATTTGGAGGTTATTAATATTATAATATATTGTAATATTTGTGGAAAGGCTATGAATGCACTGACTATTATCATTGTAAAGCATACTTCTTACTGATTAACATTGTAGTCTGTGCAGGTTTAATAGCTTTTACCATTCACAAAATATTTATGTCTGTTTATCTTATGCTTTATAAGTTTATTTTTCAGAAAGTACTCAAGAAGGAAAGCTGTGTGTAGGCTGCTAGAGGTGTGTCATTCCACATCACATAGGTGTTAATGAGTAAAATATGCCTAACAGAGATAGCAGTTTTAGTGAATGTTGAAGAGCGTGACATACTGCATGCACGTGATGGTTCATTTATTTTCTGAAGAAGTTCCATTTCAGTTGTAGGGAAAAAAAGCCCCCAAACACACACACACACACACACACACACACACACACACACACACACACACACACACACACACACACACACACACACAAACACATCTGTCTATCCATCTCTGTCTCTGTCTCTGTCTCTCTCTCTCTCTCTCTCTGTATTTGTATACAAGCATGTGTGTATGATAGATTGATAGATAGCAAGATAGACAGATGGATATCTGTACATAAACACACACACACACACACACACACACACACACACACACACACACACACACACACACACACACACACACACACACACACACACAGACACACACATTGGTCTAGAGTTGACTGTCTTCAGATCTCAGTGGATGTGCATACAATAAAACAATACTTTAAGGAAACACTTGACATAAGACTGGTCCTATGAAAAAGGCTATGATAGCATAGAGCTTTATTAATGTTTTAATACTTTCATCTACATAGTTGACTTTAAGTCAAACAAATGTAACTATTTGTTATTCCACTAGCGACTATACAAGAAATAACCATCCATACAAATAATGGTGTAAAGCTTTAAATATTCTCAACATGTAATCCTGGTCAATCAGACAATTGCTATCTCTGTAACACTAACCAATCAAAACTACCCAGTCAGGAGCCAATGGAGTGGTCAATGAGCCAATTGTGGGGGCTAACCAAAAAGCAAACAGTTTTTGGTGGGGCATGCAAATGGGGTTACAATGGGTGTGACAATGAAACTCTCTATGATTGCAAGAGAATATCAAATGAATTATCATGAAGATCCAAGAAAGCAAATTCCACCTTCTGGTAAAGTTGCTAAGGAGATCTTCTAACAGCTGCAGTTGTTAGCCATTGGGGTGATGTTGAGGTCGTAAAGCCAGAGGCAGGATAACAGGGAATCTACCAGTGAGAACCACATGAAGAGGAAATGCCTTAATGGACACAAGAAGACATGGAAAAGTGATTTCCTTTCCCAAAGAATGAGAGACTTTATCAGGCAATCTACATGATCTTAAACTCAGGTCCTTTGCTGGCTAGTGGTAGAAGCACCTCTGGAAGGGAAAAGGCTCAAGCAGAAGTAGGAAAGAGTCAGTAAGAAGCTAAATGGATTAATCAAGGCCTGTTTTGAGAGACAATAAGTGAAAGAAATGTCAAACAAATCAACAAAATAGCCTAGAAAGCTGCAATCCAAAAGAAGAGGCATTGGCCATGTGACTGACTTAGACAGGTATAAAGAAGGACCTGGTTGAGGCTTCCTTTGTGGTGCAGAAATGAAGCTAACTTGGAGGACTCAGAAACCAGAAGGGTTAAAGATAAAGCAGATATCATGGTGAGTCCTAAGAAATGAATAAGCTGTAATCAATAGATTCAAGACTATCATTTTCCAATCTTGTTATATATCTAGGTGTGTGACTGAGTTACTAGTGGGACCAAACAACATTAAAGAACTCAAGTAGTAGCATTTTAAGTTTGTTGCCAACACTTGAAAAATGTTACCCAGGGAAATAGCCAGTGCTTTTAAAATGTGGCTATATGTAGGCTCAAGGTAGAAAGCAGAATTCCTAAGGGTGGACTGAGCTGATGGACCCTAAGGACTAAAGGTGGGGGAGTGACAGAGAGTGGCACTATTGGAAATGGGGATCCAAGTGTTGGGGTCAGGAGCTACTGTTAGAAGGGAAGCATTCTTGGTGATGTGAATCAATGTGGGATCATTGCTGGTCACAAACAATCAGTATACAGCCAGTAGGGAAACAACATGAGAGTGAACCAAGTAATTGAAATTTAAACAATTACATTTCAGTCCAAAGAGTGCTACTTCAATGGAGTTCAGGTTGGAGTGGTATTAGGATCACTCCAGGGGAATGACAAGAGAATCAAGAGAACATTGCCAGACCAGCAACCTGTTATTGATGGATGCTCCACAAATGTGGATAGATCTAGACTGCATAAAGAAAATACATAAGTGACAAAGCTCAAAATAGCAAGTTAAGAGTAATTCCTAGGAGCTGTACAATGTTCTGAATTTGATAATGGCATCCCATCACCAAAATTGAAAACTTGCTAGTCAACTCATTAGCTTTTGGGACCAGATGCATTATTTTTACTAGAAGGGTGACCCAAAGGTCAATCACATCCACAAGAGGAACCAGAGGGGGGTGAATATTAAGAGCACCACACAGAAGGACATGGACCTTCACCAAATTTTGGCAAACAGGTCATAAAATAGCACAGTAAGGATTTAGGGTTCTATATTATATGAACAGAGTTTTATAACTTTGAATATCATATGATGTACACCATAAGGTCGAAGTTATAAAATTTCGAATAATTAAAAAAAAAAAAAAAAAAAAAAGAACCTAATGGGTTAAATCAGGGGGGAAGCCCCCCTGCACCCCACACCCCCCACTCTTTAAATATACCAACTCTGAGATCGCACTACAGTGATGTAAAGGGAAGTCTTCCCTTTACCGCATTATAGTACGGACTCGGAGTTGGTATATTTAAAGATCGGAGGGTGTGGGGGGCACAGCCCCCCCACGTGGGGGTGCAGGGGGACTTGCCCCCCTGCCTATAACCCTTATTTTAGGGTTTAGTCTTTTCTTTTCTTTTTTTAACTATTTCTAACTTTGACCATATGGTGTCGATCATATGGTATTCAAAGCTATAAAACTTCATTCATATAATATAGACCCAGATTTAGTGACCACCATGAATGCAGAAAAATGTCAGAGAGAAGAGGGCCAGTTGTAATCATACCACAAACTACAAGCAGGAATCATAGTAATTATTCAGGGGTTGTGAGGGGAATCTAGCTATACCACATGATGGGCAAGGGAAGTAGGGATTGCTTCACTGTCACTGGGAACAACGTCTAGGGAGTATGAGGGGTGTATTCCATATAGATCTATGCTGTTGCTACATAATGTGGTGAGGTCTCCAACTTATATTAGACAGTGCTAAGGAGGATATAGTGTGAAAAAGACACTGCAAAAGGATTGGAAGAATATGAAAGAAGCCATGCCAGAGTCCTTGGATCCTAAGTGGTAAACACTGACTGAGACTGCAAATAGGAAACACTAAATGAAAATAAATCAGAATCAATGTTAGTGAGGTAAAATGTGGTGTGCACCCAAGAATACAACCAAGCACTTGGAAAACAACCACATATTCCAAAAGGTAATCATGTTGCTTGCTTCAGATATGGGAAAATAATCACTGTGAATGAAAAAAAATTTCAGTAATATGTCCTTTTATGATCATTTAAGATACCACACACACACACACACACACACACACACACACACACACACACACACACACACACACACACAAATACACACACACATGCACATTCATTGAGACCCAATGAATCATATAACTTACAAAATTCACAGTCTTGTAACTTGATTGTCTACTTCAATTACACAAACATTAATAGACTCAGTAGGACCCTGTGTTCTCATGAAGCCCAAATGTCTAATGCCAGATTCTCCCTCATCTCATAGTAACTTTGAAACTCCTGCCTCATAACAGTAATATTTTTCCTTAATTTCCTTGAAATATAAATTATTATAAACTTACAGGGCTTCTTCCTATCTTCTTTGATATATGTTTACAGCCTTCTTAGATATTATTGTTATATTGATGAATAAGTCAAATTTCTGGATATTCAGTTTCAAGTTCTCATGTAAATTACCTTGATGAAAGAGGTTTCCAGGCAGTTGCATTTGCACCATTTCTTAAATAAGAGACAAAAGAAATTATTTTAATTTGATATTTGAGATGACATAAAATAAAGAGACAGACTTAGTCTTTAGCAAGGCATTTCACGTGCTGCCACACAAAAGGCTAGTGAACAAATTAGGAAGACTTGGAACAGATTCTGTCAGTACCGTTGATATGAGAGAGCAGGTCATAGTAACCAGCTGACATTCCTTTGAATGCATTTATAAGTGGCACTTTCTTGCCTCACAGCAAGAAGTTTTTTGCTTTGGTTCTCAGATGAGGTGCCTTCTATGCAGAGACAGAAAGTCTGCAAGTCCTCTCTGAGTTCAAGAGGTTTTTTTTCAGGTACTCTGGTTTCCTTCCTTCTCCTAAAGACATGCAGTACTCAGATAGTGTCATGAATCTAGTTGTTCCTAGGTGTGTACAATACGGCAGGAAGACCTGGACAATCTGTTCCTGTTACGTATTTACCCAGTAAACTCCACAAATGGCAGTGGCTGTTGTCAGGGTCATTACAAGAGTCAGATGCAAACCTTAAGTATGGATGAATGAATAAATGAGATTACAGAAGGATTGATGGGGAAACGTCTAGCCTTTTACTTTTAATACAAAGTTATGCAGCATGGATGATACCATAGCAATAGAGAAATATAAGAAGCAGCTTAATAAGACTGTCTGGTCTAAAACCAAACAGTGTAAAAATCTCAGATTAATGTTGCTGAATGCATTTGGTAGTTAAAATCTAAGAAAGTAGCACCCATTTGGAAGAGATAAAGAATCTTAAGAATGGAAAGGGACTGGGGTGATAATCATATCTGATAGCCTAAAGGCATGCAAGCAATGCAAGTGAAGAGTGAAGTCTAGCACTGTACTGGGATATCAAAAAAGTGTCACTAATAGAAAACAAAAAACTCATAATGCTCTGTATTAGACAATTGTTAAAATCTGGAATACTGCGTGCAGCCCTCCGAGATATCTCATCTTTCTAAGTTTGTAGATTGGACAGAGACATTTCAGTGGAGGACAACAACAGTGTTTCCATGATCTGCATCAGATGTCATATGAAGCCAGACTGTACTTCATAATATTTGTCAAGCTCAAGAAAGACGACACTGATAGACATAACAAGGACTCAAATACGTCAGGGGGTGTTCCTTTGCTTAAAGTAGTATCCATTTCTTTTCAATGAAAAGCCATGTGATGGCAAGAAGCTACAATCTAAAGATACAAACTATATGAGGGAGGGAGCAAGGGAAAATATAATTTCACAGAAAGAGTTGTAAAGGAACAAAACAGCCTAACTAAAAAAGTAGTAATCAACAACAGCAGGGGAATTCAGGAATGTGTGGAACAAATGTAACACAGTTCTTACAAAAGGGGGGATTGTTAGGGGAAATGAGCAGACTAGGGTAGTCAAGTAGCCATAATCTGCTGTCAGATGATCACTATTGATGTAACACGTCAACATCATGTGGAAAAATAAAAAGGGGCTTGTGGATGATTGGATGGGTGGGTGGTTAGAGTCTGTATTTGTCTATTTCTATGAACTAGATCTAAATAACTCTTTTTTATTATCAAGTTGCTGTAGCAGGCTTATTTAACAAAATGGGGACCCCCCCCCCAAAAAAAAAAGAGAAGAGAAAAAAAACTTCACTAGAGGGCAGCAAACATCTGCTTGATTTTTTTTCATTACACTCTGACTGCTAAATTAGTTGTTGTTGCTTGTCTTTCGGCTTTTCCCGATTAGGGGTCGCCACAGTGGAACTCCAGTCCGCTAATGATTGGCAGTTGGTTTTTATGGTGTCGAGTTGCCAGCCTGATGCCCAACCTTCAACGAAGGTGCACCCATTCAACGCACGTCTTTCGAACACCCACTCGACCGCAGGGAGAACATGCAGACTCCACACAGAAGGCACTCCCAACCCAAGCCGAGAATCAAATGGGAGAACCTCTTGCTGTGAGGCAACAATGCTACCGCTGCACCACCACGGCTCTGAATGCTAAATTAGTACACTAAATTATTCTGACTGCTAAATTAGTACACTACCTTATTTTACCTGTTCAAAATATGCTTCTCTAGCACATGTTTAGATTGAACTAATTTCAAAATAGAACATTAGACAATAACCTAAAAAGCAGAAAACTGACAGAGGATGAGATCCTAGTTTTACATCAGTTATTTAAATGTAAAATGATATTTGTTTTCCAGTGCAGAGTATACATCCAACAGGACTATTTCTAGGCCAACCCAATAAGTAAAAGACAGTTGAACACTTGGCAAACAAATGAGAATACAATGAGGAAAAATATGCAGCATTTGCACTTTTTTATGTTACAAGAAATACAGTCCATACACAGAGTAATCAAAGAACCCATCTTGGCAGTATGTTCATAGTGGATGTTATTTTACACATATATAAAGAGCAAACCAGAGCTGTATAGTATACTGAGATGTAACACCTCAACAATACTTTGGAAAACCTATACATAAATTTACAGTAAGGAAATATGGAAAACAAGAAAAAAGAGGGGGCATTGTGAAGGGGTGAAACTGAAGAAAGGAAACTATCTGTGGTATAGAATGCTATTCATGTATTAAAAATGACAACTTGTAATAGGGTTTGGAAAAGTAGTGGTCAGATAATATTAGGGGTATGGAAGCAGATGTACTTTGTATCATTTACATGCAATTATTATTTTTTTCTTAATTCTGGTCTGAATTTAGAATATGACTGGATAATTTTTGGGCTGGAGCGAAGATAAAAGAGAAGTGAAGCATAAGAAAAGTTATGATCTGTGGTATGTAGTTTTGACAGTAGAGTACAGTGAGTAGTACATTTTGACTTTCACAGTTCAGGCTCCCACTAAAAAGCCACCCACTACTCCAATCACCTTCTTCACAAAAACAACCAAACTAACATAAAAGCCCTACATAACAACCAAATCAATATTAATGGTCTAATACTACCTCTCTTCTAAACCTTTCACTTGTCATCTGTGTAGTAACTTTGTCTTGCACCTGCAAAGCAAACACTTTCTGAAAATCTTTGTACTTTACAAAGCATCCCAGAAAGAATGGATCACAAAAGAACTATTTACCCTTTTCAACTTAAGAGACAAATCTGCTCACTTATATGCCTTGCATTGTGTTTAATGTACTTTCTACAAAAAAAGAAGCAGCTCTTCTCCACATTTCTCCATATTTTCATATCATCCTTCCCATCATTCCCTATCTCTCAATATATATATATATATATATATATATATATATATATATATATATATATATATATAAATTAGTCCAGTAGCAATAAGCAGCATACAACCCAAAGCTTGTAAAAAAGTCCACCGATCTCCAACGACAAATAAATCCAACGAACGGAATTAAAACAGCTTGGTTTATTTCACAAACAGCAAGACAGAGCATAAAACAAAACGTAAGCGCTTTCACGGGTTCCCCCGCTTCATCAGACGTATCAAGTAACGAACGTAACAGCTCCCATATATATAAATAATTTGAAACGCTTAATTGATCAATTAAACAAAAGCATATGCTTTAAAGTGCCAGTGCTTAGTAAAACGTAAACTGAGTATAAAAACCAATGCAGTTCATAAACGAATCCAAATTAGAACATATGTATAAACATAATGAAATAATACACTCTATTTCATGTAAACAAAACACAATTAAAAACAATACTGAACTGAACAACCCTATTATATGATGGCAAGTTCCATATCTATAACAATATACCAAAATAGTTAATAGCACATGCTCCTCTTCCGCTGTAAATTACAGGGGAATATACCGAGACATTATTTTAAGTGCAAATTCAGCGATTGGATCATAAATTATATATTATTGTTAACTATATTCATAGAAATAGCTAGGAAAGTTGTTGAACTAGTATTCTAATAATATTCTAAATAAGAATACAGTCATCCTCAAAACCATAATAAATAAATTATTAGCTGCGATGCTGAGATTGATGTATTAATAAATATATTAATAAATAAATACATAATAATTAATAAATTTATAAGATTATAAATATATCAAAAAAATTAATCATTAATTATGATAATTGATTGTTAATATAATAATAGATAAATAATTAGTAGTTAAGTAACAGAAGATATCTTAAGCAATATATTCAGCATCTTTTGCAATAAATCATCTCAATGTTCTTGCTTTTAGAATAGGTTTCAATGAGATGGAATCATTCAGACCAAGGCCCCGATGGGCACCGAGCCTGAAGATCCACTCTATCTCTGCATATTCAGTGTCATTTGTAACATTACCCAATCTTAGATTCACATACTGCACATGGAGAATCTGAAACATAAAAACATGAGATTCACCATACTTCATAACATGTTTTGCCAAGGCATTATATTCCTCTTTCCTGGCTATACTATAATAGTGGCCATACACAGAGTAATCAAAGAACCCATCTTGGCAGTTTGTTCATAGTGGATGTTATTTTACACATATATGAAGAGCAAACCAGAGCTGTATAGTATACTGAGATGTAACACCTCAACAATACTTTGGAAAACCTATACATAAATTTACAGTAAGGAAATATGGAAAACAAGAAAAAAGAGGGGGCATTGTGAAGGGGTGAAATTGAAGAAAGGAAACTATCAGTGGTATAGAATGCTATTCATGTATTAAAAATGACAACTTGTAATAGAGTTTGGAAAAGTAGTGGTCAGATAATATTAGGGGTATGGAAGCAGATGTACTTTGCATCATTTACATGCAATTATTTTTTTTTCTTAATTCTGGTCTGAATTTAGAATATGACTGGATAATTTTTGGGCTGGAGTGAAGAGAAAAGAGAAGTGAAGCATAAGAAAAGTTATGATCTGTGGTATGTAGTTTTGACAGTAGAGTTCAGTGAGTAGTACATTTTGACTTTCACAGTTCAGGCTCCCACTAAAAAGCCACCCACTACTCCAATCACCTTCTTCACAAAAACAACCAAACTAACATAAAAGCCCTACATAACAACCTAATCAATATTAATGGTCTAATACTACCTCTCTTCTAAACCTTTCTCTTGTCATCTGTGTAGTAACTTCGTCTTGCACCTGCAAAGCAAACACTTTCTGAAAATCTTTGTACTTTACAAAGCATCCCACAAACAATGGATCACAAAAGAACTATTTAACCTTTTCAACTTGAGACAAATCTGCTCACTTATATGTCTTGCATTGTGTTTAATGTACTTTCTACAAAAAAAGAAGCAGCTCTTCTCCACATTTCTCCATATTTTCATATCATCCTTCCCATCATTCCCTATCTCTCATTTTATATATATATATATATATATATATATATATATATATATATATACACACACACACACACACACACACACACACACACACACACACACACACACACACACACACACACACAATGATGCAACAGAGCTCCTCCACATGCAGATCACTATAGACAAAATCCCATATTATATCCTAGCCAGCTATAAGTTACCCTCCATGTCCCAAGAAACTCACAATGCATACTTGGACCTCCTAGGAATCCTACATATTCTCAAATCTACAGGCACAGAGATTCCTGGACTTTATAAATCCCCCCTTGATTATGTAGTAAAAATGCTCACTAGAGGCTCTAACACACTAGACCTCATACTTATAAATAAGGGACAATGCTGCAAATCCTCCCCTCCATGTCTTGTCCTCCTTGGTTAAGATCTAAACATAAAGCTATCTCCTTCAAAATCAACTCTGTAACCTCACTAAAACCACTAACAGTTAGGAACTATTCCAAGGCAAACTACCTTTTATTAAAGTGATGGTTTGTCAAAATTCAGTGCCTCTCTAATCCCCAGAAACATAGCAGCCGACAATGAATTGCTCTCAAAAATTCAGTACAGCCATGTCAACGGCTGCATAGAGGTTGCTGTACATACCAGAAGTAAATGCAGAAGTAGCCCCAGAAACAAACTGCCCTGGTGGCATCCAAAATTAAACAGGATATACAAAAGGAAAAAAATTATGGCAAAAATTAGGAAGGGAAATTCCTATAATGATAAAAACTGTCTCATTAAGCTAAAGAGATAATTAAGAGGGTTAGTTAGGTCAAACAAAGCCAACTTTCAGGTTAAGATAGCCTCATAAGTGAAAGATAATGATGAGGCTTTCTTCAGCTATGTCAGAAACCTCAGGGGCCGCACACAGCAATGTGCCGAACTGTTGGTTAATGGTGCCCATTCGTCAAGCCTGCTGTTATAGTGAACCTGTTAGCAGACAAATTCCCTTCTAACTTTACCCCCTACCACCCTCAACCATCTCCTAAGAAATACCCCCAAACATAAACCCTCCAATTGTAACTAGGGAGCATGTACTGGCTGTGCTCACTAAAGCCAAGAACATCCCCAGTAATGTCCCAGGATGCCACCTAACAGCCTAAAATATGACTTATCCAGACACCTGGAGTCACTATTTAACTATAGTCTTAAACAGGCTTTGTGTCATGGGAATGGAGTACTGTGATGGTCATCCCCCTTTGTAAGGGAGGACCTTCAACAGATCCTGGAAACTGCAGACCCATTAGTCTGACTAGTCTTATTTGCAAAGTCATGTAAAGAATTATCATGGAAGCTATCAACAAGGACATAAGAGACCTCCAGACACTGGATCCAGTCCAGTTTGGCTTTGTCAAAGGAAGGTCATGCTTACTGAACCTGTGGACATCTTTGAAAATGTTACTAAGGCAATGGATGCAAGGAGAGTGGTGCATACTCCCTACCTAGATGTGGTTAAATCATTTGATACAGTACTCACTTGGACACTGTCAACAAACTTATGGAACTAGGCATAAACCTCCTTATACCACTCTGGATAGATGGCTCACGGATAGGACCCAAGAGGTTAGGATTGGTGAGACCACCTCCACAAAGTGACCAATTGCCAGTGGAGTTCCTCACAACTCTGTGCTTGGCCCTCTCCTCTTTAGCACCTACGTCTTGAAGGTCAAAACCAATGTCAAAGGCCTCTGTCTGACCAGGTTCACAAATGATCGTAAACTGAGAGCTGTCACTGAATCCACCTAAGATGAGAACACCCTTCAGGAAGGTCTAAGACAGACGAATGCTTGGTGCCAAAGCCATGGCTTAAAACTCAGTGCCAAGAAATGCATTATAGTACATTTTTAGAAGTCAGCACATCATCAATAAAGCAGTTGTTTGATATTTTGTGTTTTGAACCTTTGCTCTTTCAACCTTTTGCTATAGCTCCATAAATATGTGTGTGTATATACTTCACAAAAATATTACTCCTCATTCCCCTACCTGTTTTTTTATATGTTTGCTTTCTACATGCTATATTCCCTCATTTTCTGCTGTCTTATAGCCCCCTTTTCTCTCCTTTCATGGAACCATTAAGCTTTCAGGTGACACCTGAAAGCAGGTGTTTGCATTTTGCTGCAAGTTAAATCTATGTTGCACTTGCGACATCCTGCTTCACTACATACCAGCTCACACTACCTCATATTTTTCAAGTGTTAGCTATTTCCTGGAAACTAAAACTTTCATCTTAAAATAACAGGGTGCCATGGAATTGAGTGTCCCCTGTAAATCATGATTTTTCAGTTGTTTTTCCCCTTCACCAGCCTCACATAATTAGCCTGTGGCATCACCACTGTTGGACATGGTCATGAAACTAGAGCAGCATGTGATGACAAGGGGGCTGAGGTGGATAAAGCAATAAGTATATGTGGTGCAGTCAGGGATTTTATACATAAGGGACCATTGTTGTAAATGTAGGGATCTGCAGAACTGGAGACAAAAAACTTTACCATTAAAGGGGGTTCAGAATGGCAAATCTTCTAGCCTGGTGCTAGAATCAAAGGTTTAGTTGCCACATAGTGTTACCTGGGAAGATATAAAAAATCTTGAAGAAGCTACCTTTCTATAATCTGAGGATCTTTATTTGGTATCTCACCTGACAAAATGCATTTTCTTTGGCTGCCTTGTTTTTGAAGGGGAGATTAATCAGTGAAAACAAAAAAAAAAAATTAAATTGCTCCTATGGATTGAGAATTGGGAAATAAGCTTAGGTCCTGTTTTGCTGGGTCATATTTTTGCCTTCTTGTTGCACACTCATATTACTAGTGGGTGTATCTGAATTAGTTGCAAACTTGCATAATGCTGAATAACTATTCTGATTATGGACTGTATGTTTTCATGATTTACTATCATAATGTCAAGCGCACATTGCTTGACTCTGCATATGAGTGACTTTTGTCAGCGTATCCCGTAATGCCGAATGGTCAAAATGTCGCAAAAACACCAAAATCGACATTTCTGACCGCTCTACACCCAAAAACAAGTACTAACATGGGTCAAAAAGGGGACGGGATTTTGTGATTCGCAACATTTGCATTCGCAATTTTGGGATGTTGCCACACTCCTTTCGTACATACTCGCTCAACTATCCACCGGTCGACATTATGATGGTAAACCGTTTTCACTTTTCACTTTGTTATGCTGTAGCTGTTTATGCTGCACTTTTTATTTATGCATGTTATATTATACAGTCAATGTAGTTCACATGCAGACTTTTTCACTTAAAATGGTGTAATTGTTATTTATTTTATTTATTTATTTATTTTTTATCTGTTAAACAAATTGTTAACTGTTCAGGCAATGTGGTGTACAGTTACTTAGGATTCAATTAAATATTTAGGTAATTTAGATAATATTCACCATGGTAAACAAATTGTTAACTGTTCAGGATATGAGGTGTACAGTTACTTAGGATTTAATGAAATATTTAGGTAATTTAGGTAATATTCACCATTCATGTTACAAAGACATCTGGGCCTCCGCTGAAAATTGTCTTTGTTCCAAGTTGGACTTTTTAAACAAATAAATAAGTAAAATAAATAAATAGTGCAGTTGTTGTAGAATTTGAGTAAGAGAGCATACAATGTACCTAGCAGAATTACTGAATGGTCTGTGAATACAAGATTACCTACGTCATAAGTGATAATTCAGTTAAAGATGTTTCTTGTTTAAAAAAAAAAAACAGCATAATTTCTGTGAAATAACAGTACAGTAGAGATGTTGCTGTCCTGAATGTGATTACATACAAGCTGCATGGAATAACAGTCACACTAAAAGAACAATACAGAAATAATTCCAGTGAGATAATATCCACAATCTATATTTCAAGCAGAGTAGCTTTGCAGATTTATTTAGCTAGTATCATGGAAACTAGTACATTTAAAGGAAGTATTTCAAACCTTTCCTGAAAGAGTCCAAGGTATTGTTATTTTTCACATTTGTAGGCAGATGGCTGCAAACAGCAAGTCTTATATATGCCCACACACAGATACAAGTATATATATCTGTGTGTATATCATGTGTGTGTATGAGTGAGTGTGTGCGTGTGTGTGTGTGTATGTTTGTGTGTGTGTGTGTGTGTGTGTGTATATATATATATATATATATATATATATATATATATATATATATATATATATATATATATATATATATATATATATATATATATATATATATATATATATATATATATATATATATATATATATTATATATAGATATAGATATAGGTTTACTATCAAAATGTCGGTTGTACATCGCTGTTCTGTCATATGATCGAAGGAAATCCACGAAAACCGGAATGTGGAAATTTCATATCTCTGAAAAGACACCTAATTTCAACATTCACTTCTGGTTTTGGACTTAGAAACAAGCACTACCATGGGTCGAGAGGGGGTGAGATTTAGCATTCTGGAATTTCGGTGTTCGCATTTGCAGCGTTTAGAGTTTGAACATTACATATTCTGACTCGGCAAATGTGCAACCACAATTTTGATGGTAAAGCACACACACACACACACACACACACACACACACACACACACACATATATATATATATATATATATATATATATATATATATATATATACACCCTAGTATTGATCAATTTTAGGGAAACTCAACCTATGTATCGTCAACACACATTGGTCAGCAATGCAGATAGTCAGCAGTTATGCAACAATGGACAATTCCCAGGGTTGAGGAATAAGCCTTTTCCATAGCAACTGTGCAATCTCAGAGTTAGTGTATATAATCTGCAGGGAGTGTGGGAGGAGCAGACCCCATATGGGGGTGCAGGGGGGCTTGCACACTTTTAAATGCATTCTTTTTTTAAGTTTGCATGCTCTGAGTATTAGCCTTTGTGCATGCACAATAGAGTGCCAATGTTTGTCAACATGTTTTGACGTTTGCTAAGTCGATGCAGCAGCCATTTGATGGTTGTTACTAGATCTACACACACAGTTACACACACATATGCATGCAGACTTCCGTTGGGAAGCACAGCAGGTTAGTGTTTAGCATCATTGCCTCATCTGTCAATGCTTAATATAGTTTCCCGGCCATTCCAATAACTGGCACACTGGCATATGCATACCTGGACAGCTTTCGCAGAAGGCTTCAATAGGGGACAAAATTTGAATTTTAATTCCCTCAGCACCAAACCATTGCAGCACTGGACCAAGTAACCCATCCTTCTTAATTGCATTTCTAATATCTAAAATTAAGCCTCACTTACAGATACATAGTGTTACAGACTACATCACTGGAATTCCAGCAGGAAAAACATAAGTTTATACTTGCCCGGAGAAAATGAGCCACATATAAATCAAAATATTCTTTCCTTGAATACAAAAATACAAATTGCAACCATCTTGAATCTCCTTAAAGGCAAATTTTTGTCTCCATTTCTCTAGCTACATATGTTTACAACATTGATCCCTTATGTCTAAAATGCCTGACTGCACCACATGTACTGATTGCTTTATCCACCTGATAGGTTCATAGGTTCATAGGTGTTTAATAGTCTAGTAAACACAGGGACCTTTTTAAGTCTAGCTATTCTTTTGAAATCTCAGACAAGTTCTGGTACCCTTGATAAGAGTAAGCAGGTTCTTGGGAGATGAAACAGTTACAAGCATGGGACTGGGAAATTAATCATTTACAGGCTGTCTCTGTCCAGTAGAAACATAGGTGCCAAACCAGAGATGAATTTTCCTGTTCCCCATTCAGATGTCCAAGTTACACTTGAACTGGGTTAGGGAGGAACTCTGCTTCACATGGATGGGGAACCAGTTCGAGAAATTATGTAGTTTTTGGGATACATACCTGTCTCTCCATCAGGTCCTATTTATATCACAGAAAAGGTTTAAGTCTTTAGAACAGGTAATTCTGGTGCTGTTTGTCTTGTGGATATGCAGGATGTCCATCAGAGTGGGGTCTGATGATGTCGTGTATGCCAAGCATGGATCTCCTCTCAACAGCCTGTAGGAGACAGAATACAGGGATCCAGTTGTTGGATATGCCTAGTTCGATACATAGTAAATGGGTCATATGACTCAATGATATGTCTGATGAATACCAAATAAAGTAGTACAATAACTTCCTTGCACCTAGATGCCCTACTTTTGTTTATAACTTGCACAACATAGAATGATTTCCTCACTATTGTAGACATGTGATGGTCAAAGGATAAATTACTGTCTATTTCTGTCCCCAAGTCCCTGACTACTGGGCCAGCTCTTAGGGGTGTGTTGTTAATATGATAGTTACCAGGGTGGATGACTTCCCACAGGATACTATTTTGTATTTCTTAGCATTGAGTTTTAGTCCATAACTTTGACAGCAGTTATTTGTCTGTGTTAGCCCTTCCTGGAGAACATTTGTGTTGATGGAGGATTCAATGACAGCTCCTAATTTGCAATCATCTGCAATTTTAGTCAGCCAGAGGCCATTGACATTGGCTTGACATCAGAGAACTAAATGCCAAAAAGGAGCAGTCCCAGGACCAATCCCTGAGGGACTCCACTTGTGATCAGTCTCTTTGTAGAGGTGGACTTCCCACTTCTAACTTCCTGGATCTTGTCTGTGAACCAGCTGACTATCCACTGGGTGACATAAGAGTTTGCATCTAACCTCCTGAGTTTGTCAACGATGCCCCAGTGGGATATTGTGTCAAATGCCTTGGCCAGGTCAGGATAGGCAGTGTGAGCCATTTGCCCTCATCTATTGCTTCTCAATAAAATCCATCAGGTTTAGTAGGCATGACCTGACCTTAACAAAACCAAATTGGATTGGGTCCAGTGTCCAGAAGTTTCCTATGTCATTACTGATCATTTCCAATGATAATTCTTTCCATGGCTTTGCATATGAGACTAGTGAGACGTATGAGTCTATAGTTTCCAAGGTCTGTAGATGGTCCACCTTTGTACAGAGGGACGGCTCCTGCTGTTCTCCATTCATGAGGCACAAAGCCTGTTTGGAGGCTACAGTTAAACAGCAATTCCAGGGGACCTGATAGGTCATGTTTCATGCTATTTAGAAGGCATCCTGGGATATTGTCTGGACCCACTGATGCAATGTTCTTGGCCTTAGAAAGGCATTAAGGACCTGTTCCCTAGAGATAGCAAGGGGAGTTATATTTGATAGTATTTCCTGAGTGAAGGTTGAGTGGGAGAGTGGGAAATGAATGTATCAGCCTGTAGGTTTGCTATATCTTCTGGCTCAGTATAGATGTCTCCATTTACAATGGGGTCTGTGCACAATTGTGTACTGCCTTTGAGGTTGCGGACATAGCTAAAGAATGCCTTATGGTTGTCCTTGGCCTGAGAGGCTAACATTACCTCAAATTTGACTTTGATAGACTTAATTTGTCCTCTGAGTTGTTTGTATAGCTTGATGAGAGTGCATTTATCCTGTTGGGTGCTGCACCTCCTAATATTTGCCATGGTTTTGTTCCTTCTGTTATACAGCCTATTGATGCTGTGATTATACCAGGGTGCCTTGTTTTTAGAGTTAGTTCTGTACTTCTTCTTGATGGGTACACCTGCCTCTATGCAGCTATTAACATGTTTGCATAGGGTTTCTGTGAACAGTTCTGCATAGGCAGCAGTGTTCTCAGGGTTTATGGGGGCTTGAAATTTTGCCAGGTTATCAATTAATAGTAGGAAGTTAGCCTTAGAGTAGTTCCTGAAAATTCCAGGGTTAACTGGAGTTCCAGGTTTTATGTTTACTTCAAAGGAGACCATTTTGTGGTCTGACCTTACCAAAGAAGATATTACACTAGGAGTATACACTCTCCCATATTAGTGAGCACCATATCCAGTATGGTTGCACCCCTGGTTGGTGTATTATCAATTTGATCCAGGGAGTTTGTGTTTATAAAATCCAGGGATCTCTGTGCCTGTATGTTTGGTGTCATATATGATTCCCAGTTAATAGTGGTGTAATTAAAGCTGCCCATGAATATGGTATTGGGTTAGATGGTAAGTGTTTCCAGTAAGTTTAAATACAAGTTATGGGTTCCTGTGTCATAGAGGGGGAACTATAGCTTGCAAGGAAGTGGTATTGGATTTTGCCTATGGTAATTTGAATGTAGAGAAGCTCAAGTGCATTGTCCTGTTTGACCAACCTTGAGGTATATTTATTTCTGATGTAAATCAACACTGCTCCACCTTTAGTCCCTGCCTGTGAAGTAACTGGTCTAAATATGCGATAGGCATTATAGTCTTGCACTACTGGTGTGCTGTCTGTGAATTTAAACCATTACTCAGTGACCATGCAAATGTTAGCATTCTCTAGGTTGAGGAAAACTTATAGGGAGTGGCGTTATTAGACTTTCCAGTGATCAGCAGTCTCCAGAAAATAATGTCCTACAGGAGCAAAACAGAAGCACTAATCCAAAGATGATTACTGAGAGGCAGAATGTGGGCTCTCCAATAATTGGTGGTCTTGGAGTACATTTTAAAGGTAAGAAAGGAGAAAATGGGTCAAAATCCTAAAAGCTGCAGTGTGCACTAAACAGTTAGATATGAAATAAGGGGTACTTATGAGTTTTAAAAGAGCAAGATAGATTGGAAGGGGGTGGGTGCTTTGTATTCTGTCTTTATGGAATACAGGGGGAAGGCCAATAGATTTAAATAGCTGAAGGAGAGTGATCTCACAAAATGATAATTTTGTGCTTACTCACAATAGCCAATGAAAGAGGAGAAGGAAGGAGATATATTGTTAAATTAACATAAGGGACAGGCAATTAGAAAGGCAAGTGAGTTTAAAAACACAACAACTGCAGCAGTGTAGAAGGGTGAGGGAAAATGTAATTTCTGTGTGATGTACATGAGACACAGGTGTGGTCTCTTTCCTAGTTTAAATATGTAATTAAAGGCAGAATACAAGTAAAACACAATGTAAAGAAAATAAATCACAATATACAAAATAGAAGACAATGAAGCAATACAAAATACAAGAAAAGACAAACTTACCTTTCCTTCCCAGCATGTTGTGGCAGAGTCTGTGTCAGCTTGTCCAGTAAAGCTAAAAGAAGTTAAGATCTTTCTCATAGGTAAGTACCAGGGTAGTTTTCCTTGTGGGCCATTTTAAGCCTCACCAATTTCCCTCAAAGGTGAGAGTCAAACTTTGTACTCTGCGTCAATGAAGTAAACATCTTAACCATTTTGCCAACCCTCCTTATTTATCTGATTGTTCTACTCAATACTGATTGTCTTGCAAATTTTTAGGTTTGCTCCAGTTTCAGCACTGGGCCATAGCTAGCTGACTGGCCATGCAAACTGTCATCATTTTTACATTTTTGTCTGCTTTCCACATGGCAGGGCTTCTTTGCTAACCGATGCATGCCTTGATCAGTCATTTCAACACATCTCTCTGAATCCCAGACTCATGTGTGTGTGTGTGTGTGTGTGTGTGTGTGTTGTCTATTGTTTTTTATATATATATATATATATATATATATATATATATATATATATATATATATAATATGTATACATACATACATATCCGTAGGTATATATATATATGTGTAGATATATATGGGAACCTGTCATTCAGCTGAATAGTGTTTCAATGAGTGCTGTTAATGTGAAGGCAACTCACTGAAACTACTTAATGCAACAGAGGAGTTTTAACTTTTCTGCACTGTTGTGTGACCTCTGAGTAGATATAGTTAAGTGTGGGACATCTCCACATCTTCCCACACAGAGATGCATGGGTGCTTGCGGCAAAAAAAAAAAAAAAAACTTACACCATAGATCTCTGAAAAGTCATTTCAATAATGTTTTTGAGTATTCTGATTGTTGGCATTCTCTGAAAGGGTAAGTTGATCGATAGATATGAACCTATATACAGTATACTTATATGTGTGTGTGTATATATATATATATATATATATATATATATATATATAATGTTTATACTTGTGTGTGTATACATCTATGGATATAATATATATATATATATATATATATATATATATATATATATATATATATATATATATGTGTGTGTGTGTGTGTGTGTGTGTGTGTGTGTGTGTGTGTGTGTGTGTTTGTGCGTGTGTATACAAATAGAGGGACATTTTGTAACTAAATGAGTGCTGAGTGCCCTGCACATTTATTGGAATATGATAATTTTTAGTTCTTTCAGGCTGCAACAGACAATAGTGAGGCCACCTGATAAAAATGCAGATGCAGCTCTGCATGTAATCTTAGCTTTATGCAGATGCACTCATATGCAAGCATACCCGGATGCATACGTAGATATATTGCTACATAGTTGCAAGTACTGTCTTACAAATTATTATATAATGTGTTTTTTTTATTGATTCAGTAATCCTAGTGGGCTCAAAAGAGATTTTGATGGATATTTGGAAAAACAAAGCCCTGTAAGTTAAACACAAAATGAATACAGAAGGAAAGTGCATAGCACAAAGCATAACAGCTTTAACTGCAGATGGTCTGATACAACAAAATGGGTGTCTGTAAAAAGAGGTCAACACACACATGAGATGTTGGACTAATCATTAGGTCAAATAAGTCCTGAGAGGTCTTGTAGGCACCGCTATTTATTAAACCCAAGTGCTATTATTGGTAGTAAACATCTGCCTAATTCGCAATAGCCAGGATCCTGTTGAAAGAGCTTGATTTATTTTATTAAGAATTCTGGAAAAATGTGCTTTAGACAATATTAACAAAGGCTTCATGCCACTAAAGGGAAACAAATCCACATTTAACGCAAAACACTTGCAACAGCTGAATAAACAATAGGAAACAAATTACGGCAAAGGGAGCATGTAAACATACATTGTGCACTCATGGGTTCAGATAAATGTACCTATTGAAGAAATTCACCTTGGCAAACTGTATCACTGAAGTTTATATTGAGTTCAAGAATTTTTTTTACTGGTGAGGAGTAAAGGATAGCATATAACAGGAAGGAGCCTTTTGAAATACTTAAGAAAGTCTAAGAACAGCAAACTCCTTCATAGGTTCATAGGATGTTACTAGGCTAATGGCCCTAGGGCCCTTATAAGCCTAGCCAAGTTCAACCCTTGTTCCCATAAGGATCTAGAGATGTGGCCTATGTTATAAGCATATCTAAATTAGCACCTACTGTCTCTATCTATGGGGGACACAGGTGAAACCCCTGAGGTGTATTTGGGGTTTCCCATCCAATCGAATCATTCAAGTAATGCTTAAAAAGGGTTAAAGAGGGGCTCTGTTTAATAGATTGTCATGGCTATAATTTGTCTCCCAGAAAGCAACAAAGCATGCAGACTTCTCATATTCTCTTTGTTGATGATTTAAAACTGTATAGTTCATCAGATGAGGAACTGAAAGTACAACTGCAAGTAGTCAAAACTTTTTCAGATGATATAAGAATGACATTTGGTCTTGATAAATGTGCAAAAGCAACCTTTAAAGCAAGAAAGCTGCTTCACCAAGAAAACATCAGTTTGGGACAAGAATGTGATATAAAAAAACATTAGCAAGAGGAAGTGTATAAATATTTGGGAATTGATGAAGAATCAACAATAAAACATGAACAAATGCGAATAAAACTCAGTAAGGGATATTTTAAAAGACTTAAATTAATCCTGAAAATAGTATTGCCATCTAGGAGCAAAGTTCAAGCTATAAACCAATTTGCTTTTCCTGTCCTAACTTACAGTTTTGGAATGATTGACTGGCCACAAAAGGTGTTGGATAGATTAAACGGGAAAACAAGAAGGATGCTTCATGCCCATCAAATGATTTATAAAAATCAGTGCATACCAAGATTATATATTCCCTGTTCTGAAGGAGGTATGGGCCTCCTTGAAATTGATTACATGTATAGATCTGCAATCATGGGACTGCATACATATCTGCTGACCTCACAAGACCCAAATATAGCGAAAGTTTTGAAACATGAGGAGAATAAATCTAAGATAACTTCCCTGCTTAGTCTAGCAGAAGCATATTGGCATCAAGCGGGAATGGAAATTAAACCAGAAGTAGATAAAAATCAGGCAACTGAATGTACTGAAAAACAAGAGAAAGAATATATGGTGAAGGACCAGATGAGAAGACAAGAAATGTGAAAAAATGCATATAGCTGCAAGTATAGAAAACTCCTGGAACAACCTCATGTTGATCAGGATCGAACGCAAGAATGGTTAAGGAGAGGTGAATTCAAACTAAAAGATGAAAGGTTAATACAGGCAGCCCAAGAGAGTGGACTATTCACACATTGGTTTACAGAGTCAATTGAACATATGGGAGAAACAGACAAATGTAGGTTTTGTAAAACAGAACTGGAAACAGTCGCACACTTTGTTGCTGGTTGTGACAAACTAATGGCAGAAGGACTGTATACTGAAAAGCATAATAATGTGCCAAGACTGTTGCACTGGGGGTTGTGCAAACATTATAATATGAAATAGCTGAAAAACACTGGAAACATGAGCCACAAAGCATCATAGTAAATGAAGAAGTCTACATCACATGGGATCACCCATTACCAACAGTTCAAAAGATAGATGTGAGAAAACCAGATATAGTGGTCTATAAAAAGAAGACAAAAATCACATTGATTATTGAAATTGCCACACCCAGTGACTTCAGTGTCTTGGGTACAAAGAGACACAAAGTCATAAAATATCATGATTTGCAAGCAGACATGAGAGCAATGTGGAAGAAAGATACCCAGACAGTTCCAATAGTAGTAGGAGCAATGGGTTTTATAAAAAAGAATCTACAATTGTATTTAGATATGTTACCAATCCTTGTAACCCCATACGAATTGCAGAAGGAGTAATTACTGGGCACATTGCGGGTGCTGCGAAGAGCACTATTGGCTAACATCAATGTCTAGTGAGCTTCAAGTCTGGTTTCTGCTTGGTTATGAAAATTTTTCTATAAATATCAACATATGTTTCCTGACATTCCCTTCCTTGTTCACAGGGTTTCCCTATCTTTGGATATCTTTGGTGCTTTTGCTCTATCCTTTTGTGGTTTTTTTTTTTTCTTTGTTTTTCTTTTTCCTTGTTCCTTTACCTCAATTTCTATTTCTTCTTTCTTTCTCTTCTTCTACTCTTTTTCTTACTTTTCTCTTTTTTTTGTTATGTCTTTTTTTCCTTATTTTTTTTTCTTATATTATTTTTCCTTTAATATCTTTTTTCTTCTCTTTTATTTTGCTCTGCTTGTTTATTGCTATTCTTTTTAGTTTGCTTAATTTGCTTTCTGCATATTCATTCCATGTCTCTTCTCCTTTCTCTTTCTCCTCGTCTGTCTCTTCTTCTGATCTTGCTTTTCCTTATGCTTTTCCTTAATTGCTGTAATGTAATCTGATTTCTGTTTTCTGTATTCTTATTTCTTCCTTTCACTTTAAGCACACTACACTCCATAACTACTTCTATTTTCTTTTCTTCTTTCTTTACTTGAATATTTTGAATTTTTGTGCTTTTAGTCTTTTTTTTTTAAAATTTTTTTCTTTTTGCCTGTATTTTTTTTTTTTATTATTTTTTTCTTTCATCTTGAGATCCTTCTCTTTATCCTTTTATTTGGCTTTGCTGCATAATAATATTGCAATAATCTCTCTTTCTTTCTTTCCCCCCATTTTTCTTTTTTACATTTTCAAAATACTTTTGGTTTGTTGTTATTTTTTTCACTTCCCAGATGCTTTTTTCCAAAGAGATCAAAAGTTACTGATCTATATATACTTTTTTGAAATCTGTTGTATTAACAATGGAAACAAATTTTATTTGAAGCTTTTTTTAAGTTTTTTCCTGTGGAAGTATTTTTTTTTTCTCTCTCTTCTTCTCTCTTAATATTTCTTGTGTCTCTGTGTTCTGGTCTTTTGGTCTTTTGCAAAAAATACATAATTTCTTTCTTATCCTCAACAGTCCACTCTGTCGTCTTTATGGCTCTTCTTTGGCCAATCAATTTTTGTCATTTTTGTGGACACTGCATAGGTTGTCTGATGATTCTCTAGTACTTTTTGATAACCCCAAACATTCCCAGAGGTAGTTGTCTCTAAATGCCCTATATACCAGAATAAGATCTCCTCTTAGAAATCTGTAAGATACACTGTACAAGTTCAGATATTCTAGTCTTTCATTATAACTTACATTTCCACATCCATGGATGTCCTTGGTATATTTCCACTGCACTCTTTCAGTTTACTCATGCTTGTTTTGTTATAGGGTTGCCATATTGTTATTCCATACTCAAGTTTGGGTCTAATGTAACTTACAAACAATGACTTCATTATTTTTGATTTCCTAGATTTTATGAATCTTTTTATACAACCTATAGTTCTATAACTATCATTAACCAATTGGTTGATATGATTAGTAAAACTCATAGCTGAATCTACCCATATAACCAGGTCCTTAAATGAATCTACAGTTTCAATCACTGTGTGCTATATTAAATATTCACCTTTCAGTTTATGTCTCCCAAATCTCATATGCTTAGTTTTTGATGTATTTATCCGCATATTAATCTCCTGTGCCCAAAGGGTCAATTTAGTCAGGTTATTTTGCAGACACGCCTTATCTGTAACACATGTAATCAGTTTACCCATTTTCAGGTCATCTACATATAGACTGTAGAACACCTCAGATAAAAAAGTTAGGTCTGAAAGATACAATCTAAACAAGTAAAGGCCTAGGACAGAGTCCTGTGGGACACCCTAACTGTAACCAAGGATTTCACCTGTCTAGTTGCTGTGTGATACTTGCCATGTCCAATTTGTAAGCCATGCAGCTATCCGTCTTATCAAGAGTACATCAGTACCTAGTTGTACTAATTTATTGATCAGTGTTTTGTGCATGACCCTGTCAAATGCTGAAGTTAAATCTATATAAATTACATCACAGCACAATTTTTCATTCATAGCTGCTATTATATTGTTATAGAACGTCATACCGGTGGTAATAGATCTATTTTCAACATATGCATGCTGATAAATGGTTTCAAGTCCCAGCCTTTACATTTCTGACAATAACATATCCAATATTGCCTTCTCCATTATTTGTCCACAACACGAAAGTAGACTTAAGAGTCTATTATGACTCTGGGTTTGTCCTACACCCCTTTCCCTTAAAGACAGGTTTAATAAACACCTGTCTCCAGTCTTGAGGAATCTCCCCATATTTATATGACCTAGTGAATAATAGATATAATGGTGTTGTAAGTTCTTGCTGAAGTGTTTTCAGGTTATTATTAACAATCTCGTCTCCTCCCTGAGCTTTGTTTGGATCCAGTTTGCCCAGTTCTTTTTCAATATAATCTAATTTGAGTCTAGTATCTGGGGTTACCTGGATGTCACTAAAACAACCTATCAGCCCTTTTGTGCAGCAAACTGTTTTGCATAAGATTTTGTAAATATATCCATAATCTGTTGTGTCTGAAAATAAATTTTAGAATCTGCCCACAATCATTTTGTGTGTCTTTACTCCTTCCACATCTTATGTATCTATATAAAGGTTTCCTATTATGCTCGATATCGTTATATAAATTTTCTTCAAAATGTTCTTAGTAGTATGGCAGGACTAGCCACCTGGTGGTTTAAACCCTGGCTCTAGATGATTGTCACTGGTGAAGTGACACCTTGACCCCATGTGCAAAAATGGGAATAGGGAGTTGTGGGTGTATGTATACACACACACACACACACACACACACACACACACACACACACACATATATATATATATATATATATATATATATATATATATATATATATATATATATATATATATATATATATATATATATATATATATATATATATATATATATATATATATATATATATATATATTTATATATGATTTGAAAAGTTGTCCAACATAGATTTGGGTCTATTGCCTGGATTAGCAACGTTTTAGTTGCATGAAAAAATTGCTTGAACTACTTGAATTTCAGCCTGTTCAGTTTTAAAACTCAGTAGTTGAAGGACCTCACTTGAAAATGAGATGCTGTACTTTAGCTGGGCAAAACTCTATGAACGACAGAAAAATATTACAGAAACTGCTGTCATTTGGATCAAATTTAGCTGAGCAATTCCCTCAGCTTCATTCTAGTACCTTTGAAGCTTGTTACCAGGCAGACATGAATAATTATTGATGTAAGAAAGCACAGCTGCTTGTCTGATGTCCACACAGGAAGATTACTTTAACTGCTAAGGGCATAACTGATGGATTACAGAGTAGGAGAAAATAGTGGATTCGAAAAGTGAAGCAGGGGGAGTCTGGTAAAAAGCACTTGTTCAAAGCTCTGCATTTCTTGTGCATATATTAAGTCAGTGTCAAGTGACAGGAAATTGCCAAAGGTCAGAGATCAGGCATTCAGACCCCTCCCCAATGACTGCAGAACTCTCTAAAATCTCTGTACCATTTTTGCCAAACATTATGAAATATAATAAGCTTTATTTAAAAGAGTGATAACAATTATACAAGTTGTAGAATGAATGTTAAAGACTGCAGTTAGTCCATCCTTGTACAATTGTAAGAAGTAACTTTTAGCCATCCCATGTAATGTAGCATTAGAGCTGACAAAGACATTACTGATTACTGTGTTTTATAATTTGATGATACATGGCCCGGATGTCACAGGCTTGCTTGCTAATGAGTGATTAGAGCAACCCAGTATCTTCTGCTCTGTGAAGTGTGTGTGTGTGTGTGTGTGTGTGTGTGTGTGTGTGTGTGTGTGTGTGTGTGTGTGTGTGTGTGTGTCTGTGTGTGTGTGTGTGTGTGTGTGTGTGTGTGTGTGTGTGTGTGTGTGTGTGTGTGTGTGTGTGTGTGTGTGTGTGTGTGTGTGTGTGTGTGTGTGTGTGTGTGTGTGTGTGTGTGTGTGTGTGGTTGTGTGTGTGTGTGTGTATGTGTGTGTGTGTGTGTGTGTGTGTGTGTGTGTGTGTGTGTGTGTGTGTGTGTGTGTGTGTGTGTGTGTGTGTGTGTGTGTGTGTGTGTGTGTGTGTGTGTATTGGTTGGAGCTGAAAGCTATAAAAACAATGAGCCTGAAAAATATATTTAAAGTAGGTCAAGTGAAAGCACTTGAGAGGATTAGCAGTAAAGATAACCTAGATAGCACACACCATTCAGAAACAGTATGTAAGTAAAGCTCTGATTCACTAGCTGACTGGATACACTTAATTTCATGCTACACCATTAAAAACAAATGAAGGAAAAGATTTGGAAGGTTAATTATCAGTAGCAACAAAACTTATTCTGTCTTTCCATTCCAATTCTCAACAGAAAAAAGTGATTAAAAAGGAAGCATTGGACAGGACTGAAAAAAATCATTGTATGGAAAATCCAGAGACATGGCTAATATGGGGCAGTGGTTCTACGTATTAGACAGATTAGATGAGCATGCATTACTTCACTTGGAAGTTACAGAAAGTACACAATAGAACAGGTGTGCAAGACAAGCTGTAGTCTTGGCAACTTTTATCTGGAATTCCCATTCCATATGTATAGTAAGCTAAGGAACTTTTTTCGTGTGTGGGGCCAGTGCCCCCATACCTCTGAACCTCTTAGTCTAAGAAATATGGACAAAGCCTAAAATAATGGGGGCGGGGCAAAGTCCCAAAAATAGGGACAGATTTTAAATATTGCCCTTATAAACTTAGAAAGTTGGTAAAATAACATGATTTGTATTTCCATGCATTTTCTGTAGCATATGAAGTCTGAAACTCAAATGAATGTCATTATTTGCTGACTCAAATGCTCAGTGATTTGCCAAAAAACCACAAAGTTGTGAGGAACAGACTAAAATATGAGGCAAAAATCTGAACATTCTGTGAAAATTTGGCCCGTTGAGAAGTATGACCGAACCACATTATCCATGTCACTGTGTCTCCAATGCACTGATTTTCTAGTACTGTCCTTTGTTTTTCCCATCACTTCTTGCTGCTGAAGTATGGAAAAAAGTGACAGGATGAGTAATCCATTTGTAGGAGACTGAAAAAATGAAACTCAGGATTAAAAAATGTTTTAAGGCAGTTATGTCAAGCAAAGAGGCAGTCTGTGCATTTATGTACAGCACTTAGGGAAACTGTACTAATTCCATACAATTTGCATCTCAGAACTATGGAGATACTAATTAGCAGTCATGTGGGATAACATTCATACCTAGACAAACACACAGACACATAGCACATATGCATGTACATGTGTGTATACACAGACACACACAAAGACAGAAACACATTCACTGCCACATGCGTGTGCATACACACACACACACACACACACACACACACACACACACACACACACACACACACACACACACACACACACAGACATGCATGCACAAATTTGCAATTACACACACGTGAATAAGAACAAAAATGATTTTTGCGCTAACTAAACTGAATGTTCAGATGGACTCTCAAGAATACTCTTAAGCAGCTCTGCGAAGAAATAAAAGCTCTTCTAGTATTACAAGCAGCAACAGTCCCCGAGCTTAATGACCACATGATATGGTATTTTGGAATGCAGCCAGAACGTCAGAATGTGCAAGGTTATACTGTTGCAGAAAGAGGAAAGCTCCAATACTCTTGTACAAATCCCAAGACAGGCCTCTGCTGATGACTAATGCTTAGTGTGAAAGCTTGAGTCTGAGCCACAAGAAAGTAAGGCCCGGAACAATGCAGCACAAAGTTCCCACTGTGACTCAGGGGCAGATGGCATGACTGAAGCTTGGACAAGTACATAATGGAGGGCAGGAAAGGTTGTGGGACAGAATGCAATCTAATATGCTCATGTGGAGGACAAACACATTTAAAAGAAACTATTCAGTAGTTAAGGAAACAGAGAGGCAATGCAGTACTTTAAGCTGAGTCTGTTTTATAGTTGCACACTCCTCGGAGTAAACTTGCATTTAGGGATGGTAAGTTACAAACATCAGAAGTATGACAAAACTAAATAATCAAAAAGAGTAAAATATTTTAAAAACATAGTTAATCTTTTGGCCACATACAAAGTGTGAATAACTTTCATAGCCAAAGGAAGTGCATGAAGTAAGTGCCTAGTCCATAATAGTAATGGATATATGTGGAAAAAAAACATTCATTAAATAAGCTAATTTGTTCCTTACCCATTATATAAACTCAGTGTAAGAGCTTGTTCATAGCATAAGGGATTCATGAATTTCATCTTGGAGCAATAAAATCTATAACCAAAGTATTAAAAATGTTCATTAAAGTATGATGCATTTTAGTCTAGGGAATTCTAAAGAGTTGCTATAATCTTAACTATTGGATATCATATAAAATATTTAAATAAGGACTCTGTCATATGCAAAGCTCATAATAATGTGAAAATCAATTGTAATTAAGAGTATTTGTTGCTTCATTTTTTTTCTTTGTATTGTTAATAAATTATTGTTGTTGTACAATTGGTCAGGAACATGCTCATTAAGGTGCTGGGACCAGTGAAACAATTCTTCTTCTTCTTCTTCTTCTGTCAGCTTTTCCCAGTTAGGGGTCACCACAGCAGATCACATGTCTGCTCATGATTGGCAGTGGAGTTTTACGGTGCTGAGTTGCCAGCCCGGCGCCCAACCTTCCACAGAAGGCATGGGAC